>NW_007245922.1:14940-26864 GCF_000164805.1 Carlito syrichta
GTGGCCAGGGATTATGAAGCATGACATAGTAATAAAACTGAATTCACAAACTGCACGGGAAAATCGGTGTACTTACTTGACATTTTTCCTCTATATACAGTGGACAGTCGGACAAAGAGAACACGAAATTGACTAGTTCAAAAATTGTTTTGAGCAGCAGAAAAAAGCATCTCAGTAGGTGTATTGTATCAGACAGAGAGGACTTTGAAGATGACTGAAGTTTAAACATGTAAGAATAAATACAGCTTTTTAATAAATAAATTCCTGGATTTTGGGGGTTCACCTTTGTCTGTTAAATCACTTACCATGGAGTTTAATTTACTTATCAAAGACTTTAGTAAACTATTTATGAACTCCCTGTTACAGGGTTTTTGTGTTTTTTTTTGTTTTTTTTTTTTAATGAGAAAGTGGTATACTGTGGGTCCCTGCTTATAAAAGTGGCCCTGTGCAGGAATACCTGTTAATTTTGGTGTGGCAGAATGATGTATTAGTTTCCTATGGCTGCTATTACAAATTATTACAATCTTGGTGGATTAAAACAACATAGATTTATTCTCTCATAGTTCTGGTCCTTGGTGCTCCTTGGCTTGTGGCCACATGACTCAGAATTTCTCTCTCATCTTTCCATCCCCTTTTCCTCTGTGTATGTCTTCGCCTTTCTCTATCTGTGTCAAAACTTCCTCTACCTCTGACTTATAAAGAGACATATAATTGTACTTAGTACCCACCTGGATGACTAGATGATCCAGAATAAGCACCTCCTTTCAGAATCCTTAACTTAATCATATATATATATACATATATATATATATATATATATATATATATTTTTGCCATATAAGGTAATATTCTCTCTTTGGCCCTTTAAGAGTATATCCACAAAATTCAGGGGATTTGGAAGTGTCCATTTTTTGAAGGGACTGAGAAAGAGAGGTATGTGTGCATTCTTCAGCCTACTATAGTTGATTTTTCAGCTGTGAGTACACCTGCATCAGGAAATGCCTGCAGGAGTAAATTTGTGAACATCTGGATGCCGGAAGTATGCAGGGGAAGTCACCTGTAAGAACCCCGTGTGTTTTGAGCTGGAGTGATAGCTCCTGGTGTGTCTGGGAAGTGGGTGGAAGATGGAGGTAGACAGAGTATTTTGAAAGAATCTTCAGGGAGGTTATCAAATGTATTGGAGCTCTTTCTAAAGCAAGATAGTAACTGATTTGAGAAAGTCTAATTTAAGAGATAATAACTTTGAGCTAATATTGAGAGAGTTTTTTTTTCTTTTCAATTCTTTGATGATAAACAAATGTCAAACAAGTTAGGGAGACTGATTTTAGAGAACTGTGTGCCATTGTGATGATTAGAAAGTTTTATTACAAAGTGCCGTCCAGTAGAAAACTTTGACTGTTATTGCTCATGGTTTGGTCTTAAACGTTTTTTTATTGTTAGCACACACTTAAAAATGTGCAGGCTTTATTCTAAGCACTTTTTACATTTAATAAATCATTGATTTTATATGTATTACATTTTATTTCTTTACATTTAAAAAATTCATACTAGCCCCGTGAGATCATTAACTATTATCCCTGTTTTACAAACTCATCTGTAAAGAAACTGAGGGACTGGGAAGTTAAGTAAGTTGCTCATGTTCACACAGATATGAGAGAATTGCTAGGATTCGAAATCACAATTCATACTGTGAACTACGATGTCAGGGGTTGACAGGCCTTTCCTTTAAAGGGCAAGATGGAGATTATTTTAGACTATGTAGGCCATAAACTTTCTGAAGCAACATTCAACTCTGCTGTTTTAGTGCTAGTGCAGCCATAGACAACGTCTAAATGAATGGATATGAATGTATTTCAGTTAAACTTTATTCACAAAACTAGGCAATAGGCTGGGTTTGGTCTGTAGTCCATGGTTTTCAACGACTGTACTGTGCTATACAAAGACATTTGTTAATAGTTTCAAATTTTAATGTTTAAATAATCTTAGACTTACAGAAAAGTTGCAAGGATACAAAAGAGTTCCTGTACAATCTTCATCCAACTTCCCTTAATATTAATGTCTCAGACAACCATCGTATATTTCTGAAAATGATATTAGTTTAGTTAACAGTATTAAACCATGGTCCTTATTGGCATAATATTATTAACTAAACTGTAATCCTTACTTGCTGTAATACTGTTAATTTTATTGTGATCCTTAAACTATTATTTCAGAATTTTTTTTTCTGTTCAAGGATCCATTCCAGGATCTTCCCATTTTGTGTTTAGTTGTTATGTCTCCTAAGTCTACTCCAATTTGTGGCAGTACTTCAGTCTTTCCTTACCTCTCATGACCTCTTAAATTAGACTTTTTGAGACTATTATTCAGATATTTTGTAGAATGTCCTCCAATTTAGGTGTGTCTAATGTTTTCCAGTGATTATTCTGAGGTTATAAATATTTGGCAAGAATACCATAGAGGTGATATTGTGCCTTCCTATCAGGAGATTCATTATATCAGTGTGTCTTATGATAGATGATGTTAACCTTGATCAATTAGTTAAAATGGTAGATACCTCTTTTTTCCTTTATAATTAATAACTAGCTGGGGGGGTACTTTGAAAGTATGCACATATCCTATTTATTTCTTCTCAGCCTTTCACCCACTAATTTTAGTAGCCATTAGTGGATATTGACTGTAACCGTTATTACTGAGGTGTTTGCCTAACAAGGGAGATACTCTGTTTTCCTCTTCTACATTTATTAGTTGGAATTCTGTGAGAAAGAGCTGTCCCTCCTCCTTTATTTATTTAAGCATTTATGTGAGTGCAGGCTATGGATATTTACTAGATTATGTAGATTATAATTCGGTTCAGGCATTATATACTTGTTGCCCAAGTTGTTGAAGCTTTAAACACAGGGAGCTCTTTCCTCTTTTTATTTTTGTGACCACTTTCCTACTTTAACCCACACAACAACCACCTACCAGTTCTTTACTCTCCCCTAACCTATTGCCTCCTTCTTAGAAACAACTACTATCACCTGTTTGAGTTAATTATTTTTACATACTTCCATGTCTCTAAGTTAAATGTTTATGTGATTTATTATTTTTTAGTTGTAGGAATTACATTTTTTTCTTTACTGTAGACCATTAGAATTAACTTCTTTCCTAGTGCCTCTTCCCCAACACCAGCTTAAGCTTAGCCTTCTCATCCTCCACTGTTTCAGGATAGCTATAGTTTGGCTAGACAGGTATTCTGTATTTATAGTCACACTTCGAACACTTCACAGAGGAGCTAAGGAGTAAACCATCTTTTACTCTTGTCCTGCTGCAACATTTTTTGCTTTCCTTAAGTTAATGATTGCCTTTTCTGTATGTGGCTTGCTTGGTTTTCTTTGTGTTTATCATTAGTTTAACCCCAGCTCATCATTAGTTATCCGTATCCTTCCCAATGAAGCTGTGGTTTTTGACCCAGTAACTTGGGCATCATCTGGGAGCAGGTTAGAAATGTGGAAACTCAGGTCCACCTAGCCAGCTACATTGTAACAGGATCCCTAGGCATCTATGTGCACATTAAGCATAAGAAACCTGGTATAAATTTCTTCATTCACATCACCAGAGCTTTCTGGCTTGTACCTCTCTGAATGGGTTGCCCTCTGTTCTCTTTAAACATCTGTCATCTGGGTTCTCCCTTTAGTGGCATCCAGGGGCTCCTCTCTCCAGTGTTGGGTCTCCTGCCTCCTTAAGCCCATGTCTTCTTTCTTTGTTCCCTCTCTTCCTTCCTCCCTCCTTCCTTCCTCCTTTCCACCTTCCCTTCCTCTCTCTCTCTCTCTCTCTCTCTCTCTCTCTCTCTCTCTCTCCCTCTCTTTCTTTTTAATGTACCACACCCTCCATTAGCTTTCTGAGAAAGCATTGTTTTTGAGACCTTAAATTTCTAAGTATTTTTTACAGTATTCTCATCTTGATTGATGGTTTGACTGGGTCTACAATTCAAGATTAGAAATCATTTTCCTGCATAATATTCAAGGCATTAGTCCACTGTCCCCTAGCTTCCTGTGTTTCTGTTAAAAAGACCAAAGCTATTTTAAAACCTCATCCTTGCATCTAACCTAAGTTTGTTTTTCTGTCTGGTAATTGGTAGGTCATTTTTTAAAATCTAATCTTTTGTGGGTCTTTGGTGTGTCCTTTCAGTATGGAAAATTAAAGGATTTAAGATCTAAAACATTATTTTTAGTTTTGTTGATAATTTCTTCCCCTCTTGTTTTTTTTCTGTATTTCTTATTATTTGGGTACTGGATTTTCTGGATTAATTGGCTCTCTAATTCTGTTTTTTTTTTTTAAAAGCAAGATTTATTGAGAAGTTAGAAAAACTCCCACAGTGGGAGGGGACCTGAGGGGGGACCTGAGGGGATTATCGGCACTCTAATTTTCCTATCGTTTCTCTCATATTTCTTTTTTCTTTCCTTTTCCTTTTTTCTTTTGTCTGAGTTGGGTTCTTACTTTGTTGCCCAGGCTGGAATGTGGTGGCATAGTCATGGCTTACTGTAACCTCAACTTTCTGGGCTGAAGCAATCCTCCTGTCTCAGCCTCCTGAGTAGCTGGGACTACAGGTGCATGCCACCACACCTTTAGCGGCGAGGTCTTGCTGTGTTACCTAGTTTGGTCTTGAACTCCTGGTCTCAAACGATTCTCCTACCTCCATCTCCCAAAGTGCTGGGATTAGAGGTAGGAGCCACTGTGACCGGCCTATTTCTCCATTTTTAATATTCTTGCCCTATTTTCCAGGAGGTTTCCTTAACTTTATTTTTCAGCCCTTTTATTGAACTCTGTATGTCTGAATTTCTCTTTCTTTTTGTTAAACATTCCTTGCTTGTTTTATGTATGCAATGTCTTCTTTCACTCCTTTGAGGATATTGATGTTTTCTGTTCTCTGCACAGGGAAGCCTCTGTTTCTTCCAGGTTGCATAAGTTTGCTTGTTTTGGGCTGTCTCTCATGTTTGAGTTTTCCTCATATATCTAGTGATCCTGTATTGTCTGCCTCTATTTAAGATCAGGTCCTTAAGGGAGGTGATTTGAGAACTTCAAGCTCTCAAGTGGGGCTTTTAAACTGAGGGCTTCATGGACAGAGCTGTTCTATGAGGAAGCCACCCTCACTACAACAGATATATCTTGATGTTTTTTCCTGTTGTGCTGGGCACATTTCATAGAGGATAGTCTCCCAAGCTTTTGCCTGAAAGCTACAGGCCTGGCTGTCATTTTTTGTTTTTTATATCAACCAAATAACTTAAAAGACTTTCTAAAACATAGTGACTTTTTTCTCTTTTGCCTCTTCCCATAGTATTGCTCTGTGTACCCTGAAACATATGGCAGCATTAAAATAAAAGCTGTAAGGAAATTTTAAAGTAAAAAAATCTGCAAAGATTTTCTTTTTTTTTTTTTTGATTTGGAGTCTCACTCTGTCGCCCAGACTGGAGTACAGTGGCTGCTCCCGGCCACCGCAGCCTCGACCTGCTGGGCTCCGGCGATCCTTCCGCCTCAGCCTTCCGAGTAGCCGGAATTACAGGCGCGCGCTACCATGCCCAGCTGATTTTTTGATTTATTGTAGAGATGAGGTCTCGCTGCCCGGGCGGGTCTCGAACCCGCGGGCTCAGGCAATCCACTCACCTCAGCCTCCCAAAGGCGCGGGATTACAGGCTGAGCCACCAAGCCCGGCTTGCAAAGATTTTCAAACTGACATTTCCCTACTATTAGGACAGACTAGTATTTTATTGTTAGATGATTCAACCCAAAGATATTATTTGTGACCTTTTGGGTTTGGATTTCAATTTTGGAATATAAATATAGATACGATATGCCTTATGGATATGGATATAAAGATGTCTTCTCTCACTCTCTCTCTCTGAATAGAGCAGAGGCTGGGGCAAGGACAGGGTTAGAGTGTTGTCTAAGCCAACATAGCAAGTCGTACCCTACACATGGATATTGCATGATACAAAGTTGAGGAGGTCCTGAACCACCTAGTCCATCCTAGGAAAGTGGGCCAGAGGAACTTCCTTTGAACAGATAGGGGAGCAGCTGCAGCTGCATGATTTCCTTTCCTTTTCTTTTCCTCCTTGTCCTTCTCCCTTCCTTCTCACTTCCCCTCCTCTCCCCTCTCCCTTCCTTCCCTCCTTTCCAGTCCTGCTCTGTCACCCAGGCTGGAGTGCATTGGCACAGTTGTGCTCACTGCAGCCTCAGACTTCTGGGTTCAAGAGATCTTACTGCTTCATCCTCCCAAATAGCTTAGACTACAAGGCATGTGACACCACACCCAGCTAATTTTTCGAATCTTTTTATAGAGATGGGGGTCTCACTATTTTGCCTAGGGGTTGGTCTTGAACTCCTGGCCTCAAGTGATCTTTCTGCCTCTGCCTCCCAAGATATGGGATTACACCACCCCAAGCAACAGAGACTTTGGATAGCAATATGTCCTGAAGGCCCTAGGGATTGGTCTTGGATTACTATTTGACCTTCCTAAAGCTCACCTTTCAAGTTATCCCAGCCCCAGAACTGTTCTTCCCCTCAGGGATACTGCCAGAGCGTGATTGCTTCCAGCTCTTGCTGCTTATTTCCTGCTCATGGCCTAATGCCATTTTCGTAGGGATTCTCAACTCCACGCTCTATCCCTGCAGCCCTGCCAGGGCTTGAGACTCTGCCTTACTCTACTCTGAAGTACTCACTACATCCTCATCTTTGGTTTTGCATCTCTAAGGTGGCAGCCACTGGCCCCAGTCCTAACTACTACCTTTCTGTTGCGCTCTGCCTAGATTTTCAGCATGGATCCAGAGGTACCCTTTTCTTTCGCCTAGGAGGTGTGATATCCTCTCCATCCTAAGACTCCTGCTGAGGAAAGATACATCTGTGCAATACTAAATGTCAGCTTGGTGTGTTTTATTCTTGAAAGCATTGTTATAAATGGTGATTGGGAACTCTAGTTAAACTCTATTAGGATGTAGCACATAGCCTGGACTCCACCATTTATTTATATATATATATATTTTGTTTTGTTTTGTTTTGTTTTTTGTTTTTTTAAGTATATGTTTCAAACTCCAGGTAATAGATTTGAAACATCAATTTTTTGATAGACATCCCATTGGAAAGTTGGGGCCTATCTTGCAATAGCACACAAAGAAGGAAAAATGTCCTTATCAAACATTTATTAAACTTCCACTTGTGCATCATGCTGTTGTGACCACTGGATCTGTGAGGCCTCTGCTAGGCCTGTTTTTATCAACTGTAGTAAGGCTGCCTTCCAAATTGCCCTCTGAACTTTGGCACACTGTTGAACTGTCCCTGACATATCATGTATCATGCTAATGGGGAGGATTAAGAAAAGCAGTGTTCCTAGTCTAAAAAAGTGCAATTTTAATTGAAATGCATCCTTTCCTGGAGCCTGAGTTCTTTTAGACACTGAGCCTTCACTAATTTGTGTGATTCTTTGGGGGGCCAGGCCACACTTTTTAGAGCTCTTTCAAATTAGTACTTCCCTTTTGGTTCAGTGTTTTCTTTCAAGTGAGGCACTCTTAGAATAATGTGACACACAGTGATTTTCAAAAGATTAAAGCAGTGTGTTCTGAGGTGAGCCTTACAACTAATTGCCCAAACTAATTATATATAAAGGATCAAGCTATTAGTGTTAATAAGAAGTGACTTCAGAAAGTACAGTTGGACCCAAAAACTGAATAGTTATTGCAAACAATTATCAGTGAGGTGGCATCCATTGTATAAAACACCTTAGCTGGAAATTATTCGTATCCATTTAAATTGGGTTTTTCCCAAGTTGTTATTCTTACACTTGGTCATTTCCTTTTCGGTGAAAATATGTATCCTTTTGAACTAAATGGTTCAGAGTAGTTTAGTGGAGGCTAAACTAAAATAGCTCATGGAAAAGTTTTTTTGTGTAAATGAATGTGTGCTGTGTGAATATGGCCCCTTTGTTCAGGTTCATTTGGAAACTCTTCTTCCACCCACTAAAATGTCAGTGTTCCCAGGGTGCTGTCTTAGGTCTACTCATTCTATATTCCCTGCCTGCTTGACCTCATCAAGTTCTGACTCTCTGCTAGCAAATCCCAAACTTATTGGTTCAGATCTCTTCTGAATTCTGGATGCACATTTTTCACGTGGTAATTTATCTTACAGGAATTGAAAACTTGTACATGCCCAAAACAGAACCATGATCCTATCTCCCAAATCTGCCCTCATCCATTCTGCCCTGGTGCCTCAACTTGGGAGATCATCCGACACAACTGTCCTGTTGATTCTACCATTAACCACTTCTCTCCGTTCCCATCACCCTACCTTATTCATACCCCCATTGCCTCCTTCCTGGATTATAGCAAAAGCCTTGTACCTGGTATCCCTCAATCCAGTTTGCCTTTTTCCAAACTATGCACAGCTGCTAGAAAAGTATTAAAGCACAAATCTGATCACATCACTATCTACTTAAATGTGTACAACGATTACCCATTGCTGTCAGTTGAAGATCAATGCCTTTCATTTGTGTTGCCATTGATCTTTTATGCTCCCCAGCCTTCGTTTATAATAGTCCAGACTGACTGACTGTCTTTCAAGTGCTTGAATTCACGTAGATTTTTCCTTGCGTCAGGCCTTGGTACATAGGGTCCCTGGGTTGCTCTTCCTCTGATTCTCTGCCTGGCTACTGCCCGCTTCCCCTTCTCATTTTAGCTTCAGTATCATTCCTCCGTGATACTTCCAAAAGCCCTACTAAATATGCCAGCAGCATTCTGTATTTCCTAACCCTTATTATAATTATGATTAATCGAGTATTTGTATAATTACTGGTTTGATGCCTGATTCTCCCACTAGCCTGTAAACTCTCTGAGAGCAGGGACCATGGCTTTCTGGCTCACCATTCTCTGCCCAATGCCTTTCATAACAAATATTTGCCAACTGAATGTATAATGAATGTGTTGGACAGAAGCCGTGGCATATGTTATGTATATTTGAACTTATGTTTGAATATGGGGTATCTGATGTTCTAGGAACTTGAACACTTCCCACTCCATAATGAAGCAACACTGTGAAGGCCTTATTTAGGTCTTGCTAACCGTTCAGCTGTTGCATCCTCTTTCCCCCTTTTTTTCTGGAAGTAGATTGCATTGGTCAGGGTTCTACTTGAGAAATGGAACCAATAGACGAGAAAAGATTTATTGCACAGATCGGCTTATGTGATTAGGGTGCTGGCTAGGCAAGTAGGAAATCAATCCATCAGACTGGAATTCTCAGGACTAGGGCGGGGCTGCTGTTTACAGGTGGAATTTCTTCTTTAGGGAAGACCTAACTCTGCCCTTAAGGCCTTTCAACTGATTGAAACAGTCCTGCCCAGATTACATAGGATAATCTCTTTTACTTAAAGTCAACTGATTATGGACTTTAATCACAGCGGCTGGCACTGGCAAAGGAGGCAAAGGCAGGAGAATTGCTTGAGGCCAGGAATTTGAGACCAGCCTGAGCAACACAGAGAAATTTCCATCTCTAAAACATTTTTAAAAAATCAGACAGATGTCGTGGCGTGCCTGTAGTCCCAACTACTCAGGAGTCGAAAGCAGCAGGATCTCTTGAGCTTAGGAGTTTGAGGCTGCAGTGAGCTCTGATTGCACCACTGCACTCCAGTCTGAGTGACAGAGCTTGACACTGTCTCTGAAAACAAAAACAAAAGCCTTTACAACAACACCTAGGTTAGTGTTTGATTTAGTAAATAGAAACTGTAGCCAAATAGAGTTGGCCACAAGGAGAAGGGGACTATAGAAACTAGAGACCTGTAGCCAAGTTGACACATAAAATTGAACAACCAATACGCCTTTGATGCAAAGTACTAGTTTAAAAGAAAAATTAACTTAAAAAAAACTAAAAACAAAGAAATCTTGGCATTTCTGGGAGTGGAATGGACAAGTAAATGTTTTATTCAATGAGTTTCTTATTAGCTATGGAAATAATGCCTATTTAAAGAATATTTTTACTTATTCTCCTGAAGTATGACAAGTAACCTTATTATTCTGCTATCTAAAACAAATGCATGACAACTTCAAATGTGAAACAGTAATAGAATTCTAGGAAAATGGGTTCTTTTATGTGTAGTGCTTTTAATAAATGGACAGCTGTGTTTTCCACAGGTGCTCTTTTGTTTGTTAGCACAACAAACACTGAGCTCAGAGCTGGGCAGTGGAGATATAAGATGAAGGGGAACAGCAACCTATATTTCAAGGACTTGCATTGTGTTTGGGTGGACAAATAAGTGAAACATAATTGCAGGCCCTGAGTTCAGTGGGGTTGGGGTATAGACTGTGAAAGAAACGTAGTTTGATGCCAGAGTGGGAAGAACTGTGAGCATTAGGCTTGGGGATCCATCAGGGAGAGAGTGCTCTCTCCGTTGAGGAGGGTCATGATCCTGTTCTTTAGGAAGAGGAATTTGGTGTGGAGGGTGAAGTGAGGGAAGGAAAGAGTGTTAGTAGCAAGAGTCTGAACTAAAACTTACACAGCAACGTTGACGGAAAAAAGCTGGATTCTAGCACTAGCAGAATTTATTGAGTGAGAGAGAGATTTGAAGATGACTTTGAGGTTTATTGCTTGAAAGACAAGGACTGTGATGAGTAAAGGAGGTGTTTGGTACTGGGGAAAATATAAATATTAAATTCTGGGTCAGGTGAAGGGGATGAAATGTAACAGTTGCTTCTTATCGAGCCTCTATACTGGGTCTGGTGTGTTACACATACTATTTTGGACATTGGTTGAGAGACTGGTGTTACTTCTAGCCTGGATGAGATCACCTAAGGAGGGTCTTGAACCAAGGGAGAAGTTTGAGGAAGGTGCTTGGCGCTGAAGATTCTTTTTTAGGTCTCTTATCTTTTTAAAAGGAAAATATAAATATGCCACTTTAAATATTACCCGACAGTTGATTTTAAAGGATGTCTGTTTATAATTACAGATGAATGTCAATTAGTAGACACTGGAAAAGGAAAAAAAAGGCTTAACTTTCATGAATGATTTCTCTGTGTTGGCCTGTAACTCTGAAAGCAAATTGAGAAAGCAGAATTTTTTGGCCTTGAACATACTTCTTGGTACATGAAATCACAGCACTCAATATTATTTTTAAAAAGGCAAGTAAGTACAAGCAGTGGACTCTCACTGACCAAATCTGGGAAAACTGGTTCATCAAAAATAAATGAAAGTAATGGATTACAAATCATTACATGAAATAGGGTTAAATAAGTCTATAATATTGATAAATAAATAAACGGGTGGATGAGGCAAAGCTCTTCCTATATTGGTTGACAGTGCTAATCAATAAACATGGAAAGAGTGTGAGAAATAGCAAAATCACCATTTGGCAAACACAGTGATGGTTAAGGCTGGTGTCAGTGGATGCTAAGTTTGGTGGATGGATGTTTGAGGAACAGGTTATTGGCATAGTCCCCATAGTGTTTCTCCACAATGTACTTATCAGCTACGAGGAGGAAAATCGTGACTTTATGGTGGTTAAGACTGGTAGACACAGACCTGTCCAGCTGAATAAGGTGGATATCCTCACTGGTGAGATGAACTGGCCTGGTGTGCCTTCTGATGTGATGCACTGAGAAGAGCACAGCATCGTTTTTGGGATCTTCCTTCCAGGAATGCATGGCTGGAGTCTGATCATGAGGAAACAGTGGATGGACCTAGGTCATCTGAGAGAATAAAAGATTTGGCTCTTTAAAACTGTCAAGGATGAGAGACAGGAAAGACTGAGAAACTGCTCTAGATTGAAGGAGATGGGTAAGATTTGATAACTGAATACAATGCATGATCCTGGATTAGATCCTGAGCTCAAAAGGAAAAGGGAGCATTGTTGGGACAGGCTGAATGGCATTTGTGGATTGGATGGCACAATTTTTTTTTTTTTTTTTTTT
>NW_007245922.1:26988-164130 GCF_000164805.1 Carlito syrichta
ACTCACCTCAGCCTCCCAAAGGCGCGGGATTACAGGCTGAGCCACCGAGCCCGGCTGGATGGCACTATTAACATTCAGTCACTGATTGGCTGGTCAACTGGATGTTGAATAAAAAAGTACCCCTTTTTTGTGAAATACACACTGGAGTATACAGGAGTGAAGGGACATTATGTCCATAATTTACTTTCTTTCTTTTTTTTTTTTTTTTTTTAGTTGGAGTCTCACTCTGTCGCCCAGGCTGGAGTGCAGTGGCCACTCCCGGCCACCACAGCCTCGACCTGCCGCGCTCTGGCGATCCTTCCGCCTCAGCCTTCCAAGTAGCTGGAACTACAGGCGCGCGTTACCACGCCCAGCTAATTTTTGATTTATTGTGGAGATGAGGTCTCGCCAAGTTGCCCAGACTGGTCTCCAACCCGCGGGCTCAGGCAATCCACTCACCTCAGCCTCCCAAGGCGCGGGATTACAGGCTGAGCCACCGAGCCCAGCTCATAATTTACTTTCAAGTGGTTTAGAAAATGCCAAAGACCAGGCAACCTGATGTCTAGGTGCAGGGGAAAGGGGAGTGGGAGTTCTTTGTAACATTTTGTGAGCTTGAAATTATTTTTAAAAAGGTTTCTTTTAAAGGTTATGAAGCTCAAGGAAGGACCAAGGAACTGTTTTGGACTGAAGGAGAATGAGAGGCATGACAAATCATGAATGACCCTGGATTGAATCCTTTTATGACAAAGGAAGTCATTGAGATGGTTGGCAAAGTTTCAATAGGATTTTGGGTAAAGGAGATATGGACATTCTTTGTACTGTTCTGACAGTTTATCTGTAAGTTTGAAATTGTTTTAAAATAACACAGTTTTTTTAAAAGTTCAAGTGCTTTCCTAAAATTCAAATTCTAATTTCCCTTTTCTTTGACCAGCATAGGCTCGAATTTTTTCTTGCTGTAAAAGTCAACCAGACTGTGCTTTTAAAAAGGAAGTCTAGAGATGTTAGTTTATTTCACAACTAGGGGATGCCTAAGTAATCTCTCTGTAGACAAGTCTCTTGATTCTTTGTCACCAAATGTAAATTCAGGGTAATAGTATTTTCCTGGCCTATCTTGTTGGGTGTCCTTCTTAGGGCAAAAGGAGGTAAATATGTAAGCATCATTTAAAAACAAAAAAGAGAGAATGCCATAGGAATGTAAGCTATTATTTACAAAATGCTGAGTAGGAATGTGTGGTCTGATTTCCAATATCTTCTTATCATTAATAGAAGTACTCTGGCTTAGAAATGGAAATGACTTTCCCCTTGTTTATTTCTCAGATATCTCCTCACCACCTTTTACTGGCTCCTCTTTGAACCTCTTCCTTTTACTGGCTTTTTTTCCCTCTTTCTGTTTTATCTCCCCTCCTTTTAAGCAGACCTTAATTTTACTCTCTTGTACTTAGTTTTTTTTAATGCTTGTGTCTTTTATGCTCTCTGCCTCTGACTCCTCTCTCCCTTTGCAGTTTTGTCCCCCTACCTACCCTCTTTGACTTGATTCCCTTTTTGATGTAGCCTTAAGGATTCTAGATATAATACTACTTTCCAATCTGCCTTTATTTAAGAGGAAGGCCAATTTGAATTAGACTCTTAGCAATAAACTATTTATAATAAATGAAGTTTTATTAATAGCTGCCATTAATGAATGTTTATTATGGGCCAAGAGTTGTGATGGTTGTATAATCTAGATTCATATTTCATCCTCACCACAACAGTAGGTATTTTATTCCCATTTTACAAAATAGAAAATGGAAGCACAGAAGTAAAGCAGCTTACCCAGAATTAAAAATGGGAAATGGAAAGTCAAGTTTAAAAATCCCAAGGTGAATTTCAAAAGCTGTGGTGCTTTGATCCTACTATATAGCCTAAGGGTATTATTTTCATAACAATTGGATTTTACAGTTAGTACCTTAAAGGTCAAGGGTATCATTTAGATGAGTATCAATAGGGAGTCAGGGAAAGTGAGTCGTATAGTACTTATACTAAGGTTGGGGAAGGAACCTGAATTACATGTCAGCCTCTGAGTGACTGGTTCTTGGCCACTAATTATTTATAATCAGTGCATATTGCTGCTGAAAACCATCTCATTGGACCCCTTTCCTGCAAGATTCTTTTTTTGGAGCGTAACAGGAACTAATTATGTGCTGTTGAATCTAAGACCCATTTTATATTCAGAGGTTTCAGTGGTAAACCTCACACGTCAGGAACAATTAGTGACATTATGGCATATTATCGTCAATATGCTGAGCTGTGGGACTACAAACCCTAGCAGGATGGGTAGGTTTAAATGAACACATCAGCTATTATCCCCACTGCCTTCTGAGCAATGCTATTTCAAGGCAACAGACTGAGGACGTCCCCTCGGTGGTCATCTAGAGATTCCAGAAATGTGAGAATGCAGTTAATTCTGGAAGTTTTAAGATTTTGAGTGCTTAGGAAAGAGGCTGGAGATATTGACAGAAGATGAGGTCATGCTATGTGGTCTGCAAGCTGATTGTGGTGATGTCTCTGTTCCCATGTAATCACCGCTATGTGTTGATGGAACCTGGGGCATGCACAGAACAAATGTCAGAATGTGAAACCTGGTTTAGCCATGACTTGAGAAACAAAGTTCCATTGTGCTCATTGACTATCTTGGATTAACTGGAAGTATAGTCTCTACTTTGTAAGTTAAAAAAATGAACAATCTTCTGAGTGGAATTTGAAATCTTTATTCATAAAATATATTTTGTAGGCACACATCCGTATTCAATTTTATAGAGAAAAATGCAGAAAGCAAAATGCATTTTTCTTTTGAAAGTGAAATGTAGTGTTGCAGAAACCACTCGTGAGTTGTACACACAGCCATACCCTGTCACTTGTGGTTCTGCTTGTGCTGCTGACATTAGGATTAACTCCTAAAGGGGGATATTACTGTTGGTTTTGAATTTTTAGGATGTTGCTGGGATACTGCGTGGGAAATGCAGTAACAGGATGTTGCTGGAGTGTGGCTGAGCAGTGAAAGCATCTGAAAAAAATTGCCCTCGTGGGAGACCTGGACTGTGTCCATTAAGCCAGGGTCTGTCCCAGAATGCTGGTTTTATGGATGGGCTTAGCTCAGAGGTAATTGACTCTTCATCCCACTGAGGCTGCTCAAGGGCTTTCTGTGGTAAAGAACCTCTTTGTTTCCTCCTCCATTTTGGGGCTTGGCTATTTCAACTAGACTATTCACATCGAATGTAAATCCTAATCACTGCAAAGCAGTCTCTGGTAATCCTGATTCTGTGCATTTTAGAGATAGCCACTTTGCAAATATCTTTAGGGAGAAAGGAAAAGAGAGGAAGGAGGGTGAGGGAGAAGAAAAGTTAGAAAAGAAAAAGAAATGTAAACTTGAATAAAACTAAAGAATTTGAGGAACATTGTTTAAATTTGGGTGAGCACAGGGTATTGTCAGCTGTTTTAGTATAGGGTAGAAACATTACTAGGAAGCAGGTAACATACCTGAAAGTATGCATTGTAAAGTACATATACAGCCCTTTAATATGTGAGAGTGTCATTTTTGTTCACAAGGTTATGTACTTCACTAAGTGAAACTGAAGGAAAGCATCCTGCAAGGGTAGATAAAGCCATGAGCATGATTTATTGGAAATGTAAGGTAAATTCTAAGACAATTATTTGATCATAAACCTTTGTTGGTTATGTATATGTTATACATTGTCCACTGGTCTTTCCTAAGTAATAAACTTCTAGATATTCTCACAATGACACTAGCTGATTGTCAGTAAGCACTATCTACCAGCCTAGTATAACCTATTCTTGCTGAGATGTAGATTGTTTGCAAAGATGTGCCTTTGGCTAGTAGTGATATTCACAGGATAATTGACTCAGTCAACCAGCCCTATTTCTTGGGGTGGGGAGGAAGGCTAGTTTCACAATCAATATATGAAGTAGCAAGCATTAGATACTTTTGCCTGGCAGAACAGTTATAAATGAATGGCTTTGCTTTACTGAGTCCAAATCTGTACTTCCAAGTGACCCCTCACAGGCACAGCATTAAGATTGTCTCCACTGGAGTAAATCACCACAGAGCGCACTTTTTTTTTTTGAGCAGCACTTTCAGATCCTGTGTTTTCTGCCGCATTGTCAACGTCTCTCTTTTTCTGTATTATGCATTGGGAATAGAAAGAAAGGAGGGAAGTCATCTGGTAAAGAATCACTTACACGGAGACCGTAACCAGTGATGGTTTGCAGCATGTTCTCCTCTAACCCCAGGAAGTTTTGCTTCTGAGTCACAGAGCAACTCCAGGCTGCAGCTTTCCCAGCCACCGGCCTGATTTACAGGAATTGATGCTGGTGATGTCATTTTAATCCCTGGCTCATCTATCTACCTGAAATCTGTAATGTCCTTAAATCTTCTATGTTCTAGTTTGTAGAGACTTGGATATTGCAGAGAGATTTCAAAATCTTGGCCCAAAGCAAAGTTTGCTGAAAAAATAAAACAGAATTTTAGTATGCATGAAAATTATAATTTTTTAATGTTTGAAAAGTAAATGTCATTATAAGAAGTAATATTTGTTCATGTTACAAAAAAAAAGACCCTCCTCCAAGAAATAAAACTCACCCATAATCCCACTGTCCAGAAATAGATAACATTTGGTGTTAAGTACTCAGGTTTTCTTCCCCATTATTTATATTACTGTAATTCATTTTTTAAAAATAAAAATGGAATCATTTTCTATTTTCCCAGTTTTCATGTTGGTGACCCTATATTTACTGTTATTTACAATGGCTGCAGTGATTTGCTAGATGCATATGTTGTATCTTGGGTTGGTTGGTTTGTTTGTTTTGCTATAAGCAACACTGTAAATGAACATTTCTGTTCACATGGTTATGTACTTGATTCTATGCTTAAAATAGCATTTTAAAGCATTATACATGTTGAAGCCTTGTGAGATTTGTTACTAGGTTGTTCTCCTAAAAGTTTATTCTGATTCTTTATCAATCTGTTATTGAAAAGTGACTTTGCATTGTCTTAAACTGCATCTCTCTTATTAATGCTGAGCATTTTTCTGTATTGTATTTGCCATTTACATTTCGTGGTAAATTGGCTACTTTGTGCTCTTTTTCCATTTTTCTATAAAGACTTCCTGTTTTGGCTTATTATTTTGTGAGAACCCTTACTGTATTAGAGACATGGATATCTTCTCTTCCTTGTTTTAGTTATTTTCCCCACTGGATTCAAATTCTGAGATTTAGTCAATTGCAGTTAATTATTAAGTGGGTATGGACATATTTTTCAATATTTGGTCTTGTTATTTGACATAACATTCTGATTTAAGGAAATTATAAAAAGTGAAAGGATATGGAATGACATTTTCCAGGCCCTTTAGTTTATTTTTTTGCCTCAGGGTAGATCTGTTTTTAAATCCTTTGAGAAAACTGAGTATCCAGTGTTTACACCAGCTAAGTGATTGGATTCCATCTGGCTGGTTTTTAAAGTGTTCTTTTTGATGATTTTAGCACACTCACCTATTGTTATTCATTCTCAAATCTGGTCTCTTTGGCTCTTTCAGGCAGTCTCTTTGAGTGGGTCCTTATGGCCTTGGGAGGCTGACAATTTTATGATTATGCAAATGTTATTGAGATCATCTTGATGGATGTTTTCTGAGCTCTTGGTTGGCTGCACAGAGACTTTGCCTTTAACTGTCACAGGGTTAGCTAGTGTGACCTTCACATCAGGCTGCGGAAAACACGCTTGCCAGTCATCCTAGGACGTTTTTTTTTTTTGGAGTGGTTGCCTGGGCAACCTTGGTGGCTTCTAATCAAATCCCCCAAGGATAATCCAAGTCCTGGTGAGAACACTGTATCGAAAGGGGGGAACTCTGTCTTTAGAGAAGCAGCAGAGGTACATTTGTGGATTTTAAGATATGTTGTTAATGTTGGGGGAGAGGTGAGTGCAATGATCTGACAATGAACTTGGGGAAGGAGAAAATAAAGGAAAAGGGAAGCAAGAGAACAGGGAAAGAAGAGAGACAAGAAGGGAGGAGAAGGTTGCACTGAAGCGAATGGTAGAAACCAAAATAGTAAATAAAAGCATATAGTTAAGAAAACCTTGCAGTACAGAGAGAGCAAAGGACACCGAGAATGCAGACTGAAAAGTTATGTTTAGAAAAAATCCATGGCCAATGAATGACTATCTGGAGAGGAAGAAAGAACAGTGGAGAATTCTGTAAAGTGTACAATATAATATATATTTTACTGCATATATGTGTATTATATATATAATATATTATATATATATATTTTACTGACATAATCTTGAGTGTGTAATGTATTTGATCAACTCTGCCTTAAGGAGCCAACATTGTTTTCTTCCTGTACTCTTCATTGTAGCCTAAGTAAATCATGAGTGAGTTTTTCCAGAGTCAGAATGACACCATTCAGAATCATAGTACACATTTTTTGTTTGTTGCTTGCATGAATCAGAACTGTTATCGATTTAAAAGTAGTAGTTGAAGTCAGTAGTGTGTGTGTGTGTGTGTGTGTGTGTGTGTGTGTGTGTGTAACAAAACAAATCTACAGACATGACAGGATGGTTATTATGACAGGTGGCAGTGTTTTAGCTGCTCTAATAAGCAGAATGAATGCAGACTCCAATAGACAGAAAGGCATTGTGGAGCCCCGGGATGAAAGTCTATCTGTGGATAGCAGTGAACTGACCATTCTCTGCCCTAGGACCTCAGTCAGATGCCCATTACATTAAAAAATAAAAAAAAGCCTGTGACTCATGCCTGAAATGCAGCTGCCCAAAAGACCTCTTCTTTTTTGCAGATTCCAAACCGAGTACAGGAGAAATGCAATTTTACTGCTTTTGAAACTTACACATCCAGCACTTGATAAACTATCCTGTCTAAGGTAGTTACTCAATAAATGTTGGACAGTACAGATAAGGTCTAGATTTCTAGTCCCTGAGATTATTCAGATATTTTCTGGAGATTGGATTTTGTAATGACAGAAAACTATGATTTCAGTCAGAACCCTAGCAGGTAGGGGATGGCATATCTTAAAGATTTACCTGAGGTGCATCTAATAAAGGAATTATTTAAAGAGGTGAAGGCAAGGTAGCCCAGAGCTAGCAACAGAGAGAACCATTACCTTCTCTGGGGCAGAAGCAGCAAGGAAGGAAGCTGTGTTTGAGGTTCAGAAAAAGCTCTGGTTATGCAGTGGTGGTAAGTGTAGATACATGGTGATAGCCAGGGTAGGGGCACACAGGAGATAGAGACGGGCATAAGTACCCTAACCCCTCTGTCCTTCACCTTCCTGCTGGTGCCTTCCATGAGCCAAAGTCATCTGGAAGCAAGTGGGCAAGGAATGCTGCATGGTGCCATCTGTAGAGGTCAGCTTCCTGGAGCCTAGAGAAGGGCAGAGAAGGCTGGACAATGGATCTGTGTTGGGGAGGGGCAAAAGGAGAAGAATCTGCACAATCTACAAATATCCTTTTGTTCTGCAAGGACCTCCTTGCCCTTTGGAAGCATAAGCATTCGGCAGACAAGTTATTTAGAAAAGAATGTTTTTTATAGGAGCCCAGCCATAGAACAGGGGCACTGATTTTCCCAGTCGATTATTCCCTTGCTTGTGCTCTACTGAGTCTAGTGCATATTCTACTGCTGCTATTATTTCTTTATGTCTGTGTGTCTGCCTTCTGGACTTCAGGTCATTTGTGTTAGGAATTATCTTTCTTTTTCTTGTTTTCCCCAGCACCTAGCCTGGTGCCTTTTATGTACTAGGAACAAATACCTTGAATAAATGATGAAATGACTGTTTTCTAGCCTCTTTCAGGACAAATTTGATTTCTGTAATATATATTCGTAATGTGAACAATTAACTCTCTTACTCCAGTGCTGGGTCTTCTGCACTGTTACGTTTCAGTTGAAAGTAGGAGGAATCATGAATCTCAGTTTCCTACCAGGTAGAGCTCTGGCATTATTAGCAGTCACAGTAGAAACATTTCTGTTCTCATTATTAGCCATAAAAATAACAATTTCTTTGAGCATCTCCTCTGTGATCAGCATGTTTACTGATTACTGAGTATGGGATCAATGTCTATAGAACATGCAGTTTTAGCAGTCTAAAACTTGGTAAGGATTGAGCATGTGGTGCTGCTGATCAAATGCAAGCTATAAAGAGAAGAGAGGTCAGAGGCATTCTATTGTAGAATAGGTTAAATCTGATTTGGGCCAGGTGCAGTGGCTCACACCTATAATCCCAGCACTTTGGGAGGCCAAGGTGGGTGAATCACTTGAGCTCAGGAGTTTGAGACCAACTTGGGCAACATAACAAGACTTCATCTCTACAAAAAACTAAAGAAAAATTTAGCTAGGCATGGTGGCGCATGCCTGTAGTCCCAACTACTCAGGAGACTGAGGTGGAAGGGTCATCTGAACCCCGAAGGTTGAGGCTGCAGTGAGCTGTGATCCTGCCACTGCACTCCAGTCTAGGCAACAGAGTGAGACTCTGACTCAAAACAACAAGAACAAAAATCTGAGTTTGACCTTAACAATATTTATAAGCTTAGGGTAAGCAGTAGGGAGTTACCCTGATGTATGTCAGGATCTATTTTGAAGTTATAGATATCAAGACTGTGTGGTACGGGGACAGATAAATCTACCAGCGGAATGAAATCAAAAGCCCAGAAACATACCCTCGCACATATTTAAAACGTTGGTATTTGTTGAATTTGTAGGAAAAAAAGAAACTATTCGGTAAATAGAACTGAGAATAAATGGTTATCTTTTGGAGAAAAGATGAAAACAGGTTCCTACTTCATACCATATACATATATATATATAAAATCAAACCCAGAATGTTCAAGGTCTTAAATGTCAGAAAGAAAACTTCAAGACTTTTTAGACTTGAGGATAAAAAAGATTTCCTTTGTTTTCTTTAAGACTTTTAGTCTTCAGAGAAAAAGAGGATTTCTTAAGGCACAAAAACCATTTAATATAAAATAAATAATAAACACACTTGACTATATTAAAATCAAGAAATTTGGTCACCTAAAGTGGCCTTATTGAATTTATATGATGCTTGAGATTTTCTTCAGTGTGATTTGTGAGAGTGGAGGGAGACTAACTGGGATTATAGATGAAACAAAATTGATCATTTTTGAAACTGGGTGATGGGTACATAAGGTTCATATGTACTAGACACATAAAAAATTAAAAGATAAGAAGACTATATATAGAAGTCCTATAAACCAAGATGAAAAGCATGAGCAGCCCACAAGAAAAATGGGCAGAGGATATGCACGGGCATTTTACAGTTATAAAAAAAGGAAACAGGGCAACCCCCTCAGGTCCCCTCCCACTGTGGGAGCTTTGCTGTCCTCTCAGTAAATCCTGCTTTAAAAAAAAAAAAAAGGAAACATATAGCCAAGAAATACATAATATATAAAGTTCAACATCATTTGTGATTTAGAGGGAAATACAACTCGGTGCCATAATTAGATGTCATTTTATGCCCATTCAATTGGCAAACATGGAAAAGCCTGTTAGTATCAAGTGCTAGGTAGGGCAAATATAGATGCACAGGATCTGATATCCTGCTAGTAAACTGATACAACTACCTTCAAAAATAGTTCTGGCATTATCTCATAATTGGCAAGTCCCATTTCTCAAAACACAGCATTTTACTCTTAATTTTGCACTTAAAATAAATTCTTGCACATGTGCATCAGGAAATATGTACAGAAATGTTTTTCACACTACTCATCAACAACTTGGGAAAACTCAAGTGTCTACGGACAAAGGAGAGGGTCGATAAACTATAGTATATTCATCCAATGGAATACATGCCACAATCAAAATGAAGTATAATGGAATAACTGCAACATAGATGAATTTTAGTAATATAATATTAAGTGAGGAAATTATAAAAATTTTACATATAATGCCCTTTTCTATAAATTTAAAAACAACTGAAATTGTAAGCATAGGTTTTAGGAATACTTGTGAGATGATAATATCTGGCTATTCAGAAGGCTCAGGCGGAAGGATCGCCGGAGCCCAGCAGATCGAGGCTGCAGTGGCCAGGAGCGGCCACTGCATTCCAGTCCGGGTGACAGAGTGAGACTCCAACTCAAAAAAAAAAAAATGGGAGGGCCCTTTGGGTAGATAAGTTATTACCAAAGTTTAATTTTTGTATTGGGTGATAGTTTCACTGTTGCTATTACAACATTAAGGATGAAGAATGAGTGAATGAGAGCAACCTGCATGACCCAGATATGAATATATCTCATATCAAAGATTGTATTCAATTCATTTCTGTGAAATTTATGTTAAATAAAACAGTAAAAAAGATAAGAGGCTGGGCTCAGTGGCTCAGTCTGTAATCCCAGCACTTTTGGGAGGCCAAGGCGAATGGATTGCCTGAGTCTGCAGGTTCGAGACCAGCCCTGGCAACTTGGCAAGATCTCGTCTCTACAGTAAATCAAAAATTAGCTGGGCATGGTAGCACGCACCTGTAGTTCCAGCTAGCACATGCCTGTAGCTCCAGCTACTTGAAAGGCTGAGGCGGAAAGATCGCTGGAGCCCAGCAGGTTGACGCTGGGCTGGCTGTGAGTGTGCTACTACACTCCAGCCTGGACAACAGAGTGAGACTCCAACACAAAAAAGAAAAGAAAAGATTAAGATGCATGGAAAGGAAAGAGTACATTTACCATCAGTTGGAAATTATACATTTTGCAAAGAAGGTAATCAGAAAGACTCCCAACAAAATTAATTTTTTAAATATATATTTTTAATCTTAAAGTTGTGGGATACATTAAGGGTTAGGTATACAAATATTCATTGTGCAGGTAACCTTGTTGATGAGGTGTGCCCCCCTTGCCCCAGACAGATATTGGCTACCGTTAATCCCACCTCCTTTCCCCTCCCTGTCTCACCCCCGTAGTTTCCCACCACTGTCAATCCTTTTCTTATAGTATTACAGTAGTTGTTCAAGGTCCACTTATGAGTGAGAACATGAGATGCTCAGATCTTTTTTTTCCGTGAGAGATTACTCAGTATTATACACTCTAATTCCATTCAGGCTGCTGCGAAATTCATTATTTTGTTCTTTTTTATGGCTGTGTTATATTCCATCATGTATATGTACCACATTTTAAAAAATCCAGTCCTCTTTTGATGGACAGCATGGTTGGTTCCATGATCTTGCTATTGTGAACAATGCTGTGATAAACATACATGTGCAGGTATCTTTTTTATAGAGTGATTTGAGTTCTTCAGGGTATATTCCTAGTAGGGGATTGCAAAATTAATTGTTCAAACAAAATAAAAGCTCTCTCTTCCACTTTCTTTTTCTCACTAATGTAATAGTCTAATCATCATCATCTAATAAAAATATAATATGAGCTACAAATATCCTAAAATTAAATTTCCTGGTAACTAAGTTAAGAGAACAAAGAAACAAGTGAAATTAATTTTAATAATTTAGTTAGCTGGGCTCGGTGGCTCAGCCTGTAATCCCACGGCTTTGGGAGGCTGAGGTGAGTGGATTGCCTGAGCCCGCGGGTTCGAGATCCGCCTGGGCAGCGAGACCTCATCTCTACAATAAATCAAAAAATCAGCCGGGCGTGGTAGCGCATGCCTGTAATTCCAGCTGCTTTTAAGGCTGAGGTGAAAGAATCGCCGGAGCCCAGCAGGTCGAGGCTACAGTGGCCGGAAACAGCCACTGCACTCCAGTCTGGGCGACAGAGTGAGTCTCCAACTCAAAATAATAATAATAATAATAATGTAGTCAACCCAATATAGCCAAAATATTATTTCAACATATAATCAATATATGTTATTAATGAAATAGTCTACCTTTTTAATCATATTAAGTCTTCAAAGTCTGATGTATATTTACATTTACAACACATCTCAACTTAGATGCTAAGTTTGCATCAGAAATATTTTCTCTGTAGTTAGAGTTCATAAAATTTATAGTTGAAAAAGTAGATTCACATACTCAAGATGTCTAAACATAATTAAAAGTTTTCTATTAACTGAATTAAGTATTGTTGTGTCTTTGTTTTCTTTTGCTATAATAGAATACCTGAGTTTGGTTAATTTATACACAAAAGAGGTCTATTTAGTTTACAGTTCTGGAGACTGGGAAGTCCAAGATTGGGCAGTCACATCTGATGAGAGCCTTGTGCTTTTTCATAGCATGGTGGAAATGCAGAAGGGCAAGCGAGCATGGGCAGAAGGGTCAAAACATGAGGGGTGTGTTTGCTTTATAACAACCCAAGCTCATGGTGACTAACCCAGTCCCTCAAGGGTGGCATTAATCCCTCTTAACAACCTAATCACCTCTTAGAGGCCCCATATTCCAATATCACTGCACTGGGGACCAAATTTCTAATGCATGAATTCTGGGGGACACAACAAAGTAGATAGAGCCTTGGTCTCTGAATGACCTCTAGACCATGCACGATGTTTAAATTAAAATGAAATACCATAAAAAATTCAGTTCCTCAGTCTCCCTACCCACAGTGCTCAGTAACCACATGTGGCTAGTGACCATCATAATGGAAGAGCAGGTCTAAATCGTGAGTTACCAAGATATGCTTCTTATCCTTACCCCTACCTCCCAGGCTAGCAGCATTAGCATCACCTGGGAACTGTTAGAAATGCAAACTAGGACTAGTTAGAAATGGTGGGCCCTACAGTCTGGGCTTAAAAAAATCCTTCAGGTGATTCTGATGTACACTAAAGTTTGGGAACCACTGATCTAATTCCAGAGACCAAGGCTTTACCTAACTTGTTGCTTTACCATCATTTATAGCATTGTCCTCATCTGCAGGGTAGAAGCTAATTGCCTAGGAGCTCTTCTATATTCTACCATGAGGAAGGTTAGGAGCTGGAAGGAGGGAATAGATTGGACAAGCAGGTCCTTTTTTGAAGGTCGTGAGGTAACACCGTACACATCCTTCTGCTCAGATTTCATTAAGGAGAGCTAAGCAACCATACCTAGCTTCAAGGGAGGCTGGAATTGTAGACTAGCTGGCTAGTCATGTGCCAAGCAAAAATCTATGAAGGTGAGGTGATGGAAGAAGTTCTGTTCTTGAAAGGAAAAAGCAGAGAATGAACACAGAAGGCATTTTGCAGTTTCACCATAATAGATAGGCACATATTTATTTATTTTACAACCTAGAGCTTCACCTTGATTTTATAGTTTTATATTCTGATCTTAACTGGCATATTGGGGTCCTAGGGAAAGTCACATACATGAATTATGGATGTATATATACTTAAGGAGGCCTCAAAGGTGCTATGAAATATGTCTAAATTTGAAAGGTGCCAGAGAGCACTTGAGTCACTTGAGGCTGACTTTCTGACCACCCTTTTTTGAGACAGAGAAGACTGTGTTTGGTGCATCATGTGGGAGGCAGAATTTAGCCCTAGATGTAACTGTTCAAAGGACATGTATGATTTTTTCACCTCCATTCTACAGGGATATTAACCATTAGCACTTTGGTGTATCTACCTACCTAGATTATAAATATTAAAAAGAAATGGGATTATATGTTTGTGCTGTTTTGCAGTCTGCTTTTCCCCTATAATTTGCAGCACAAATACCTTCCTTATCACTAAGCATAGACCTGCATTGTTAGGGGACTACATAGTATGCTATAATTTAATTAATTCCTGTCTTGGGATGTTTCAATAACTTCAGCCTTCTGTGTTGTAATTAGCACCATAATAGACATCCAGGTACATTTCCACCCACAACAATACATGAGTGACCCTTTCCCTATGTCCTCACCATCTGTAGCATTCTATTTTATCCTATTTCGTTGTAGAGTTGTGGGGAAGTGAGGATTAACTACATAAGTAGGCTGCATGCAGGTGACGTTTGGGCTTCTAATTGGCCTTCACTCTTCCTGGTAGTGGACCAGGTACCCTTTGTGTTCCAGCATTCTTTTTAATCTCTGCAAATCTAATAAGCCAATTTATAAGTTTAAGCAAACATGATTAATTCATCTTTCGCATCCGTTGTTGGGGTTCTCAAACTGCTCCTGTGACAGTGGAAACCTGGACACAGGTGTTTTGTTCAAATCCATAAACTGGCTAAGATAGTGCTATCTTTTCTTACTTTACAGATGAAATAATAGTATTGCTTTCCTCTATTTGAAGGTTTTCCTTATGTTAAATGTTGCCATATTTTACTGTTTGCTTACTCTAGCATATGGTTTAAGATAACCTTAAAATTTAATATATCAATAATTTAGTGTGCTTTCTAATGAGCACCTTGACTTCAAGGAAGTAAACAAGTTTAGAAATTACTAATCCAAGAGACATAGGGCTCCGTGGCTTAAGGGAGGAGATGGCTCTGGATTCAAAGTGCTTGGAGTTGAATCCTAACTTTGGCCTTACCAGCTGTATAATCTCGTACAAGCTATTGAACCTATCTGAGTCTCAGTTTCTTCCAAAGCAAAATGGGATAATAGTACCTATGTCACAGGTCATTGTGATGGCTAAATCAAAAGGTTGTCAGCACAGTGTTATAGTTTGCTAATAATTATTAGCTACTACTATTATTCCTTTAGAGAGGAGGAAACTGAGTACCTAGTTCATTACTCTCAGTGTTTAAATAACATACTACGTTTTGCTTCTTGTCTATACTGTCTTGAAATCATGTGGCGTGCTGTTCTTTATTACCAGGACATTGAGGTTTCCACTCAGCCCAGCAGTTTATTCTGGATTAACAGCTCCAAATTGGTCTTTCAAAATTAGTGTCCCAGAAATACCTCAATACCCTTCCATTCTATGTAATGGGGGTAGAACTTGTCCCTGGACCGCAGGCATTCTCATTTAAGTACACTTAACTGCTGTCTCTGAGAAACACTTCAGCATGACTCAGAACACTTGATTTTTTTTTAACTGTCAAATAATTTGCAATTGCAGCCAACACTGGGTATCAAATAATTGCATTAAGTTATTTCCTAATGGCCTGAATCGAAACAGCCCATGGTGTACTGCTTGGAATGTAATTATTTTCATAATATTAGGAACTTTAAATTATTATTTTCAACTTTTTGCAATTCTTCAAGCACTTTCAAAACAGCTGATTCAATAAACTTATTCAGTATTGGAAGTGTAGAAATGGGAAAAAGAACTTTAGTTTTGATAGATTTAGAATCAGGGTTTTTTCCCCTAAAAAAAAAAAGTTGAGAAAATACTGTAAAGGAATCCTTGAATTGGCCTCAGAAATAAAATACACAGTAAAAGTGAAATTAGAAATCAGAGAACAACCAACTTCCTATAATTCCTATAAAATGGGGTTGCTCTCTTAAAACTTGTGGCCATTTTCATGTGTTTTACTTGGACTTATTTTATCATGGCTGCTTCCTCTCTGTTGAGGTCTCTCAATGGACTGAGAGTAGGACTCCTTTATTTCTGGCAGTTCTGTTTTCAATGTCAGTTCGTCCATAATTACTGGAATTACTGTCGATATTATTACTTGAGCCATTAAATGTTTAGTATCAGATTAAACTCTCACTGGAAGTCGGTGTCCTCAGTTTCTCTCATGTTTTCATTAAAGTGTACTTCAGTGAAGAACGCCTGTGGCCCAGGGACAAGTTCTACACCAACTCCATAGAATGGAGGATCCCTCGTTTTCTGGGAATGTTAAGGTAGCGGTGATATGTGGAAGCAGGGAGTGGGTCCGGTAGTATGTTCAGTAGCTGCAACCAGAGCTTTGGCATCATAAGAGGTCTGACCAGGAACAAACTGTTTAATTTCCCTATTTTCACATCTTTAGTAACAGTACCTACCTCATGACTTGTGTGTATTAAGCTGATTTGTTTATGATGATGAGCTTAGCACAGTATCTGGCACATGATAATTCTTTATAAGTACTAGCAATTATCATTAGTATTATTATTCACAGTAGGCATAATTCTAGAGACACTGAAAATACTCTTACCAGCACACTTTTTTTTTGAGATGGTAATAGTTCTCTAGTGGCAGTTTTTCTTTTCCCTAAAAAAAAAGCTGAATAATTTGTCTTATTCAGCTTTTTGATAATACTAATCATGCAGTCTTAAAGACTGAATTTTCACTCAGTATTACATTAATAGGAGAAAGATGGAAATATTTTTGTGATAGTTTTTAATGTTAATAAATAAGCCTGAAGTCATATCATTTACTCAATATCTATGGTACCTGTCATAATACTTTAGCAAGTGAAATAATAATAACAATGGCAACATCATCAACTTTTACACTTACACTTGAATGAATTTGGAGTTGGAGAAAATGTCCAATTTGGGTTAGCATTGTTAACGATTTTGCAGGTTGTGAATTGCCAACTTTTGCTGGACTTCAGCCCTTTAGAATAAAACATAGTTCAGGCTGTAGTGTAACCTGCCGACTTGTTACCAATGAGCGATGGAGATGGAGATGGAGATGTAGGTGGCAGGGAGGTGGGGAGGGGGGAGATTGATTTTAAAAATACTTTTTTGTTTTAAAGTAAGTATAGATCGGGCTTGGTGGGTCAGCCTGTAATCTCGCATTTTGGGAGGCGAAGTGAGTGGATTGCCTGAGCCCGCGGGTTCGAGACCTGCCTGGGCAACTTGGCGAGACCTCATCTCTACAATAAATCAAAAAATTAACCGGGCGTGGTAGCACGCACCTGTAGTTCCGGCTACTTGGAAGGCTGAGGCGGTAGGATCGCCAGAAATCAGAGAATACAGGTGGTAAGAACAAATTAGATGACTCATAGACAAGGCAGAGCAAGTAAAAGGACCCAAGGTCATTCTTTCTGAGTTAGTTGTTTTCAGATTTTAGGGAGCTTCTTAAACAGACTCCCAGACCGTATCCTGAGAGTCTGATTCAAAATGTTTGGGGATAGGGAGGGTCCAAGCAAATGGGCTTTGTAACAAGCACTTCAGATGATTCCAAAAGCAGGTACTGTGTGGAACAGTCTTTGAGAAAGGCTATCTATACCATAAAAAGAAAAACTGATACACTGGTCGAGGCTGTGGTAGCCGGGAGCAGCCACTGCACTGTAGCCTGGGCGACAGAGTGAGACTCCACCTCAAAAAATAAAAATAAATAAAATAAAATAAGTATAGATTCACAGGAAGTTGCCCAGAAGTGTACAGGGAGATGCTGTGTACATGCTGTATATACTTCACTCAGTTTCCCTCCTAGGTAACATCTGACAAAAGTATAATACAATATCAAAACCAGAATATTGACATTAGTGCAATACACATAGCTTATTCAGATATATAAACATTTTCTCCCAGTTGGTAACTTGACTTTTCATCCTTTCCACAGGATCTTTGGTAGAGCAAAAGACTTTTAATTTTGATAAAGTCCATGTGGGCCCACTGGCCCTGGTGTCAGGGAGGTTGGTCACTCCGACACAGTCTCCACTAACTTCAGATGGCCATGCCACTGATGTGTGCTATGAAAGATACAAGGGGATCCACTGTCAGTGTGATTAACTTACCTAAACAGACATATTCTGAAGTAAGTGGTTTCCAAATCCTGATATTGGTAGGAGTCTTAGGTAGGATGCAATCTGGGAAGCTTGAGTCCTTCCTGCTGCCCTTGGATGTCAGATTTAGTCTGTGGTCATTTATAGGCATGACATTGTCTTGACCCTCATCATAATTTGAAACAGTTTATCCTTTAAGATTTGAGACTCCAGAATTACCATCTTTGACCATCACTCCCTATCACTCTTTCTCCCTTCCATTCTTCCTTTGACCTAACCTGGTATTGCGCTGACCTGACTGTTGCCCTCAGCCTTCTCAGTTCTGGTTTTGGTTTCATGGCCCTAACTTGCACCTCAAGTAGGCTGATTCAACTAGACCGTCTAGTTTTTCTTATCTCTTGTCCTCCCCTGAGGCATCTGTCTAATACTGACCTTGAGACAACCCTGATGTCATTATTTTACCTTTTACTCCAGAGATAAATAACTTTTTTTTACTGAAGATATTCAGGATACTGAGTTGATTTTTTTTTTTTCTTTCCTGAGGAGCCTTCTCAGCACTTAATAATCCTTTCATGTCTCTCTGATTCTACTATCATGGGGGCTGTTCCAAGTGTTTTCCTCTCCCAAGATCCTACTTAATACTTCCATATCTCTGCAGAATTTTTGTTGCTTACTTTTCTAAGAAGATCAAAGCTATCAGATATGAATTCCCTCAATTTTCCTTATTTCTTAAATCTCCAACTCTCTATAATCTTATCGTGCATGCTTCCATTTCTTCTGTTCCTAACAATTGAAAATGTCTTTTCTTTTCCAGTGCTCACTCACCATTTTTTGCTCTTGATCATAAACCTTTCCACTCTTGTGAGATACCGATTTATCACTTATATCCTTATTTTCTTATAACTTAAATTTGATAACTTTTCACCACAGGAAAATGCTCAGATCTCTCTCAGCCTTGGCACTATTGACATTTGGGGCTGGGTAATTCTTTGTTGTAGGGGGCTGTCCCTTGTTTCAGATATTGCTGAAATGTCCCTTGAGGGGCAAAGTCAATTGTATGAGAACCACTGCTTTAGAAATTTTTCTCACAACCAAGCCATTTCATCCATCACCACCTACTTTCACTCCCATCATCGCCAGGTTTCCCTGTGGACCAGTCACACTCCTTATCTCCAACTGCCTCACCATTCAATCAATCCCGAATCAGGCTTCTGACACTACCCATTACTGGAAATACTCTGAGAAAACCAAAGTGACCTGGCAGCCAAATCCAGGGAGTCACCTTTTCTCAATTCCTTAATTTTCTGCCACCTTTAACACTGTGGCCTCATTTTGTGGTATCCATCTTTGTTCTTTTGGGTTTCCTCCTATCTCCCTGACTGTCTCCTTTAGGTCTCCTTTCTCCTACATGGTAGCCCTGCCTTATCCACTGTTTTGCTTTCTGTGGTTTCAGTTATGCCTGGTCAACCTAGGTTTGAAAGCATTAAATGGAAAATTTCAGAAATAAACAATTCATAAGTTTAAAGTCGCATGCCATGCTGAGAAGCATGACGAAGTCTCGTGGTCTCCCACTCTGCTCTGCCCGGTTCATGAATCCTCTCTCTGTCCGGCAGACACATATTGTAGGTACTTCCTACCTGTTAGTCACTCAGTAGCCCTCTTGGTGATCAGATCATCTATCACAGTATTTCAGTGCTTGTGTTCAAGTCACCTCAAGTCAACCTTATTTTACTTAATAGTGGCCCGAAATTGCAGGAGTAGTGATGCTGGGAATTAGGATGCCAAAGAGAAACTGTATCACTTCCTTTAAGTGAAAAGGTGAAAGTCCTCAACTTAAGATGGAAAGAATGCTGATTTTGCTGAAGTCTATAGTAAGAACAAATCTATCAATAAAATTGTGAAGAAGGAAAAATTAATTTCTGCTAGTTTTGCTGTCACACCTCAAACTGCAAAGTTATTGCCATGGTGTGTTGTAAGTGCTTAGTTAATATGGAAAAGGCTTTCAGTTGGGTGGAAGGCATGAACAGAAGCGTGTTCTAATTGACAGCAGTTGAATTGAGTACTATCTGCAATTTCAGGCATCCACTGGGGGTATTGGAATAGATCTACCATGGATAAGGGAGGCTACTGAATATATATACTTTCTAACTGTAGGTTCTCCCTTTGGATAGGGTTCTTCCATCTTTTTTTCTCACCCCTTCTTCTGTCTCTTCTGGTCAGCTGAACTCTGGGCTTACATGTACTTTTGCCCTTCAGTTGTCAACATGACACATTAAACTTAATATATTTCAACACACTTAAACTCCTCACTTTCCCTCCTTTCATTGATTCCCATTAATGGGACCATGGTCCTTTATATCAGTGTTTCCCAAACATTTTTTTGGTTGTACACCACATCAGTAAGAAGTTTTTGAACATATATCCAAAGCACATTCATTAGTAAATACTTCTACAATAGTACTGTTTTGTAAAACACATAAAACAGAAATTTTACAAAAATGGGGAAGATGAAATCAATATTTAAAATTTTAACATAAAAAATTCTGTTATTATAAGATATTTTATTTTTGAGTTGGGGTCTCACTGTCGCCCAGGCTGCAGTGCAATGACTAACCACAATGATCATAGCTTTCGGCAGCCTCAGTCTCCTGGTTCAGGTGTTCCTTCTACCTCAGCATCCTGAGTAGCTGGGACTACAGGAGTGCGCTACCATGCCAGGCTAATTTTTTTGATTTTTTTTGTAGAGAAAAGGTTTCCCTATGTTGTCCAGGCTAATCTCAAACTCCTGGAGGTTGGGGAAGGGAAAAATAAAGAGTTATTGTTTAATGGATTCAAAGTCAGGGAAGCTTAAAAAATTCTGGAGATGGATGATGGAGATGGTTGAACAACAATGTGAATGTACTTAATGCCTCTGAAATGTACACTTAAAAATGTTTAAGATGGTAACTTTCATGTGTATTTTGCCACAGTTAGAAATAGTAAGAAAAAGAAGTACTTAGCTAGTCACATAATAATCACTTAATAAAACCTAATATTAATAATGTCATTGTTATTTCTGTACCAGTATCATTTTTAACTGTTCTCAAGGGCCCATTTGTACTTCTCAGACAGTGTCCTAATTTTGATTAAATAATCGATCACCTTACCTATTATGTAAGTTCCTTACACATGGTAGGTACTCAGAAAATTTTTATTGAATAAATAATGTAAGCTGGGCTTGGTGGCTCAGCCTGTAATCCTGAGCCTTGGGAGGCTGAGGTGAGTGGATTGCCTGAGCCCGTGGGTTCGAGACCCGCCTGGGCAATTTGGCGAGACCTCATCTCTACAATAAATCAAAAATTAGCCGGGCGTGGTAGCGTGCGCCTGTAGTTCCAGCTACTCGGAAGGCTGAGGCGGCAGGATCTCCGGAGCCCAGCAGGTCAAGGCTGCAGTGGGCAGGAGTGGCCACTGCACTCCAGTCTGGGTGACAGAGTGAGACTCCAACTCAAAAAACACAAAAAACAAAAATAATGTGATGAGGCCAGGTGTGGTGGCTCACTCCTGTAATTTCAGCACTTTGGGAGGCTTAGACTAGAGGATTCCTTGAACCCAGGAGTTTGAGACCAGCATGGGCAACACAGCAAAACCTCATCTCTATAAAAACCAAAAAAATTAGCCAGGCATGGTGGCTACTCGGGAGGTTGAGGTAGGAGGATCATCTGAACCCAGAAGGTTGAGGCCGTGGTAAGCCATGGTTGTGTCACTGCACTCCAGCCTGGGCAACAGAATGAGACTTTGACTCAAAAAAAAAAAATTTTTTTTTAATTTAAAGAATTTGATGACAATGGACTACAATTTTTTTGCTTTTGTTCTGTGAAAATGGATGTAGTTTACGATTAAATATTTAACTCATCTTAATTTGATGCCTTAAATTTTCTAATGACATTCTGCATGTATTCATATTCACAGTAGATATGTATAGTTAAGGCAGTTAAGCATTTACCATATAGCACAGATATACTTTTTTATTCTAGAAACTATTTTCCCACATACTTGTATTAGCCATGTTAAAATTCTTATCTTGTGATTTAAAAAAACTCTTATAAAGTTGTACCAAGTTAAAATGATTTCCTTGGACCAAATTAAAATGATTGCCTAAGATGATTTTAACGCATGGTCATGTGTCACACAGTGACATTTTAGTCAATGATGAACCACATATGCAATGGTGATCCCATAAGATTATAATACTGCATTTTTATGTTTACTACTTTTCTATGTTTAGATATGGTCAGACACACAACTACTTATCACTGTGTTCCAATTGCCTACAGTATTCAGTACAGTACCATGCCATACAGATTTGTAGTCTAGAAGCAATAGGCCTTATCATATAGCATAGGTGCATAATAGACTCTACCATCTAAGTTGGTGTAAGTACACTCTATGATGTTCACACTATGATAATAATATCATCTAATGACACATTTCTCAGAGTGTATCCTCATTGGTAAGTGATGCATGACTTTGTTGTGATTTAAAATATTTTATTTATTTATTTTTCCTTTTAGTTTTTTTAATTTTTTTTTATTTTTTAATTCAGGGTTAGGCGTATAAATGTTCATTATGCAGGTAACCTTGTTGATGAGGTGTGCCCCCCCTTCTCCAGGCAGATTCCCACTACTACCAATCCTGCTTCACTGCTCCCCTCCTGGCAGTTTCCTGCTGCTGCCAATCATTTTCTTATAATATTATGATATAGTGGGCTAGATGTGGAAAATATGTGCTCAGAAAAACAAAGGGGAATAATTTTTCACAGCAAAATCTGCCTTTTACTTGCCTCTTAACCAATTTTGACTCCTCTGATCTCATTTCACAAAGTACCTGCCTTTGCCTTCTTCACTGGTTACCAGTAGCCTTTTTATACAGTTCTCTAGCTCAGCAGCCTACTTTCCAGCCAAATGTAATCACAATTTCCACATCTCTCTTGGCTTTACTATATCCTCCTCCTGTCCCCCCTTTGCTGTGAATCAGCAGATGTGGATGATGTCATCTTTTTATTTGGCTGTCTCTCTGGTGTTAAATGTTATCCTGACAGAAGTCTAGTGTGGCAAGCCTGCCTCTGCAGTTTTTGCTCTTATTTAAATAATTGGAAGTTTTCATTGAATAAAGAATTTTGAATCATGACATTTTAGTTTAGTTTTTTTTTTTTTTTTTAAAAATCCAAACACCAAAATCAGCCCTGGAATTAAAGTTGGTTTAGGAGTTCTTTACAACCTGCAACTGAATCAATGGTTGAGGCAGTAATTTCATACCATCTTGTGGTGCTTTTCAAAATACTATCAGTTGACTAAAGTGTGAGTAGGATATCACTGCTTTAAGCTTTTAACAAAGAAATGGTAGATAAGCTCACTTAATCATCTCTAAGGCCTGTCCTAAATATTTGAAAACTATAAATTCAAGATTGTTTTTACAAGACAACTGTAAAACAATAGACACAATATATAGACACATAAAACCTTAGAAAATGAACTTATATTTTCTCTATACAGTTTATTTATTAAAGCATATATTAAACTACATTCATCATATATTTCTTGTTTTATTAGCATGTTTATATAAATGTAATATGTATAAGATATAAACTTGCCGGGCTCGGTGGCTCAGCCTGTAATCCCGCGCCTTTGGGAGGCTGAGGTGAGTGGATTGCATGAGCCTGCGGGTTCAAGACCTGCCTGGGCAGCGAGACCTCATCTCTACAATAAACAAAAAAATCAGCCGGACGTGTAGCGCATGCCTGTAATTCCAGCTACTCGGAAGGCTGAGGCGGAAGGATCGCCGGATCCCAGCAGGTCAAGGCTGCAGTGGCTGGGAGTGGCCACTGCACTCCAGTCTGGGCGACAGAGTGAGATTCCAACTCAAAAAAAAAAAAAAAGATATAAACTTATAAGATAAAACCATTTTTAAAAACCTATAACCCTGTGTAGTTGGTTTATAACAGACTTCTCTGCATACTCAGCATGGAATTTGCTGTGGTTGGGAATGAGCCCTGTTCACAGTTTTTAGAGAGGACCTATATCTCCACCCCACTGGGCTGCTCCTTGGCAGGGAAATGGGGTGTATCTAGAGTTGAGTGAAAGTGTGAGAATGACTCCTTCAAAGAAGGCAGGACAGTCTTAAACTACTAAAACTAGTCGTCAGGGCGAAATGGCACATGTGCTATCTTTCTGTTTCACTTAATCCCACCACTTCCTTGACGTTTCCATCTGGAGATTTCAAAGGCACTTTTAACTTTTTGTTCAGAACCAGTCCTCTGATACCCTACTTGCCAGCTAAGCCCATACCTCTTTCTGTTTTTGTCTTTGCATGAGGCACCTTCATCAAATCAGTTGCTGCCAGAAACCCCGGGGTCACCTTTGGTGCCTCACTCCCTCACTGCACTCCCCAGCCATGTGGAACAGCCATTCGTCTCTGAAATATATCCTAAACTCATCCTCTTCTCCCATCTCTATTGCCATAGCTTTGCCATTCCTTGTTCCCCATCCATTCTTTTAAAAACACAAATCTTATTCTATCTATCAGCCCTATTGAAAGTCTTTGACCACCTACAAATGCACTTAGAAAAAAACAAACACCCAGATCCTTTATTTGGCTCCAAATCATGTCTCATGCCCACAACTGCCACCTCCTTTCATGCCCTCCTCCCCCTTACACACTGCTCAAACTCCACTGGTTTTTTCATTTCCTTAATATGCCCAAGCTCATTTTTGCTTCAGAGTCTTTGCACATGCTGTTCCCTCTGCCTGGAACATCCTTCCCCCTTGCTCTTCAGACTTAACTGCTACTTCCTCTTGGAAGCCTTCTCCTCCCCTCTGGTTAAATTAGGTCCCTCTCTTATTTTTTCTCATGATACCGGGTTCTTTTCCTTCTCATATTTAACATTTGTAATCATATGCTTAACTAATTATTTAGTTTTTTAATCTTCTCTCTCATTAGACTATAAATCCATAAAAGCAAGGACAAGTATGTTTAGTTTAACACCATATCCAGCTCTAGTACTGTGTCTGGTACAGGTTAGGGGTTCAGTATATATTGTGTAAATGATTAAATGAATGTTTATTAATAAAAAGAGAAGAAGAATATCACATTTTTAACATTTTTCCCCTTGATTGTTAAAGGCAGTATGTAGGTATCCCTCTCAACCAGAAGGCATTAAATGGATATGCTTTTACAGTTTAATGATTTCAAAAATTCTGATGTTGGCTATGCAGAAGGAGACTACTTCTTAAGCTTATCTCATGATTTCTGATACTTGGTTAACAATTTAATTTTAAATCACTATTGAGACTTGCCTTAAATGGAAAAAAAGGAACTTATCTATGTTGCTTAAAGTATATGAGCCTTGCTGTACTGTGTAGAACAGCAAAAATGATTTGCTGCTTTGGTAGTGGAAAAAAAAGTATTTTCTCCACATGTACTATTTCTCCCCAACAATGTGCTAAGTCACGGAATGCTATGTTATCTCTGTAATAAAAAGATTTGATAGAATGGTAAGTGAGGCTGTGGCAGCCATATTAAAGTATATTTTTCCAGCATATGCTCCATTGCAGGGGTTATGGGGATGCAAATGTGGAACGACACAATGGATTTGACTGCAGCACCTTCTTCCTTGATGATCTGATGGAACTCAAGCATGTCTTTCATGGCTGGTGGGTTCTCCCACGTGAGAGCTGTTTGGGAAGTGCTTGCCTCCTCACTCAGCTCATCTATGCTGGTTGGTTTTCTCTAGATGCTTTCTCTAGACCCAATGGCTGAGTGCTCTTGAAACATGATTTCTTCATCATTTAAAATAAACAAAAAAATCTTTGACTGTAACATATGGCAACCTTTTTATAATTGTACTTCTGTTGATTCAACAATGTGGTTACAAAGTTTGTAAAGTTGAACTCTGTTGTTTGCTAGGAGCCTTATAAAAACTCAGGCTAGGGGGTTAAGTATGATATTTTCACTGTGGAGCACAGAAGATAATTCAGCCATGCACCCTTTGTGGAAGAGGCCGGTGCTCATAATTATTCCAATTCAGCAATGTGTAAAACATCTGTGTGCAAAATAACCGTGTTAGATATGGTGTGGGATTCACCATAGATCGAACAAATATACCTCTAGTGTAAAATGAGCATATGTGGGATAATTAGATACCAATCCAAGAATTTATGCACAGGGCTGTTTTTTCTCCAAGGTACATCAACATCCACCATGTCATCTGAGTCTCACAACAACCCCAGAAAGCAGGTGGGGGACGAGGGAAGACGAGTGGCATTATAGTATATTTGCTGAGGGGAAAACTGAACTTCAGATGAGTTATGATGTGTTCGAGGAGGCATAGCTAGTATGTGAGAGAACTGGCATGCAAAGACATGTCTTAGACCCTGAGCCCTCAGTCCTAAATTCCATAGTACACCCTTAGGAATTCAGGGAAGGGAAAGATGGATATTCATATGCCATTGGGATGGTGGCCTAAGGCATCCTACACATAGCCTCTGACTCCCCGCTCTCACAGTTTTGTGAAAGACTCTGAAAGCTGACCTGGTAACCTCTATCCAGATACCAGCCTCTTCTCTCTCTATTAGTTATGTCCTCATTTTAGTGTTTCTGTAATCTTGACCTTACCACTGGCTCTCACCTGTCTCTCCACTCCCAGATTTTTCTTTGATCCCACTTCCTTTTCATGGCATCATTCTCTGTCTTCTTGTTTCCTTCACCATGAGAGCGTTAGCTGTTTCTCCTTTATGAGTGCCATCCACTCGTCAACCTGAAACTGTACATCAGTAGGATCACCAGTGTCAGCTGAGTTCCCATTTTTCAACTCCTCATTCTACTTGCTTCCCATGCAGAATTTGCTTCTGTGGACCAGCCACCACTTCTTGGGCACCTCCCTTGGCGGCTCTGGGCACCTTTCTTTGTGGCTACACTCCTGCTGCTTCTGTGTCTTCCGTGCTATTCCTCCACTTCTACCCCTTCAAACATGGAAGCTCCCCAAGTTGTTCCATGGCCTGGTATGAGAACTGAGTCACCCACGGGCCGTCTCCCTTGTCCAGTAGCCACTTGTACCATCTAAAAGATGACCACTCCCAAAATCTTCAGATCCACCTCTCTCCCAAGGTGATAGTCTCTATGTATCATACCACCCCATGCTAAAAATTGAGCTGAAATTCTCTCTAGCTATTAATAGAGTCATTCTCCAGTTTCCCAAAATAAAAACCTTGGTATCTTCTTCATATGGGGTCATCAGGAAACCTTGATGCTTTTATCTCCGAATTATTTATTGTGGCCTCATAATTAGCCACCCTTTCAGTCTCAGTCCACTCCAGAAAGTCTTCCATTTCGCTTCTAGAGTTACATTCCTCTCAATTTAGTTTGATTGTATCACTCTCCTGATTAAAGGTCCCTGACTCCTCACTTGTCTTTCTTACAGGGAGAGAGCTACTTCGCTTCACAGTCACTAGCAGCAGTGCCCTGCATGCAGACCCTCAAAAATATTTGAGTGAATGACTCTGGTTCCAATCTCGCTTGTTAACTTTACCTTTCTGTAACCTACTCCCGTGGTATTATATACTCAACTTCTCACCATTTCGAAAACATCTTCAGATTTTTACTACTTCCTGTTTTTCTTTCCTATTTTTCTGCTTTTCTTCTGTGTCCCTTATTAAATTTCCACTTGAATCTCTTTTCCCTGTAGAAGAAATGGTTTTGTCTTTTTAAAAATTTTCTTTGTTGAATTCAATCAACTCTCATTGCATTTCTTCCTTTTGTGTTGTTACCCATTTCTGTTGTCAAGTTTTGTATTTCTGATTCTAGATATTTTTTCTTAATTCTCCAAAATGCTTATGTGAGGATTTTTAATTCAGGTTGGAGTGTTGTGTTAGTTTCCTTCTGCTTCACAGTTTCTTGGCAGGGAGAGTTTTCAGCAGCTGTTCGGTTTTGTCCTAATATTTCTCTGTTTCTAGGCACATCATGGGCACTCTTACTGGTCCAGGAGTTCTCATTTCTGGTAGCATAGGAAGGTGTCACTGCACTTGTGCATGGTGAGGGTCTGGTGTGTCTTGCTCCCTTCTGCTGGTATTCTCAATTCCTCCCTCTCTCCTGTTGCCAGAGCTCCTTCTCTCCCAGGCAGCACGTCTCCAGCCTCTAGTCTTTCTTGCCTTTGGACCTCTTCTCTGCTGGTGCTAAGAACTACAAGGTCTCAGACCTGTGTTTAATATGTTGGCCCTTAGTGCTGGACTTTCTTTGGGGATCATTTTGTGTGGGCTTCTCCAAAGTCCTCTCTGTGCCCTCTGCTTCCCCTTTCACAGAGTTATCCTGCTCTTTTTGCATACATGGGTTTGGAGGAGTTCTGTTGGAAATTAGTGTTTATTTCTCCACTTATAGGTAGTTTGAAGTTTGGGGAGGTTGTGTAGGGGGTTTGGGATTCATGTGACCGCCATCATCCTGCAAACCTCAAAGCTCCTACAAAGAAAGTTATATTCTCCATACCTGTAGATGAGAAAACAAAGACTCAGAAAGTCTAAAGGATTTGACCAATCATTACACAGATACCAAGTACCAGGATATAAGGAGACCTTGCTCTTTTGCATGTATCCATGAGAAAGTTTAGTCCCATCTTATGAAGCTTATTTGTGGCATAGTGGAGAGGCAATGTAAGTTTTCTTGATAAATTTTTAAAGTATTATAGAAAAGTGAAAGTCTTCTAAAAATGTTTAATGTTTTTTTAAAACCAATTTCAGGTTTGGTTGTGGGTTTGATAGTATATTTACAAACTTTAAGTTTGTGTAGCTTTATCTTTTTGCAATGAAATCATTTTTTTTTCTGTGATTTTCTCTTGATGTATGGTGTTGAAAATCGATGACAAAAATTCATGTAATTTGATTTGTAACCCTGATGTTACTTGTTTCAGGATTAGGAAAGGATAGCCACTGGGAGTGGGCAGGAACATGACTCTGTGTTGTGAAGGAAGGATCAGGAAAAATTATTCTTTTTTTTTTTTTTTTTTTTTTTTTTTTTTTGAGTTGGAGTCTCACTCTGTCGTCCAGACTGGAGTGCAGTGGCCGCTCCCGGCCACTGCAGCCTCGGCCTGCTGGGTTCCAGCGATCCTTCCGCCTCAGCCTTCCGAGTAGCCGGAATTACAGGCATGCGCCGCCACACCCAGCTGATTTTTTGATTTATTGTAGAGATGAGGTCTCACTGCCCAGGCGGGTCTCGAACCCGTGGGCTCAGGCAATTCACTCACCTCAGCCTCCCAAAGGCGCGGGATTACAGGCTGAGCCACCGAGCCCGGCTGAAAAAATTATTCTTTGTGTATATAGCAATGTCAGTTTCCTTTTTGCTGTGAGGACAAAGATGGAATGTTTGTGTCAGGTCTTCTGTCTCAGTGGTCCTCCTGAGCTTTTGGTTTGGGGATTTGAGGACTAATGGTGTCAGATATTTTGTCTGGTCTGTTCCATTTCTGTCTATACAAGTAACATTACTCAGTGCTAATACTTTGAAAGATAAAAAAGTACAAAGAAAAAAAATCACCTGAAATCTCATTATCCGGAATTAACTTTCATTAATTTTCTGGTATTGTCTGTCCTGCTGCTGTGTTTTTTTCTGTTTTTTAAACAAAATATTATATTGTACATGCTAGTTTATAGTCTACCTTTTTGACTTACCAACAAAATGTGAATGTTTTTCCAAAAGATCACTTATGGCATGGTGTTTAATAGCTGTAAATGTATCCCTTTACACGGATGAGCCGTACTTTACCTAATCAGTCTCCTGTTGTTGATTTAGGTCATTTTCATGATGATAGTAGTATACAGGGAATATCCTTGCAAATGTAACTTTGTATACTCTTCTGACATAGAAGGGAGTTACTGACTCTTAAGATTGATTGCCATTTTTTTCTGTTTGGAGGTAACAATAGAATAAAATATACAGAAACGTTTTTATGTTTATCTGCCTTCCTTCAACTTTTCATCTTTGTATTGTGTTTGAGTTAAAGAACTCTTGACCCACTCAGTTTTTCCTTTGGGCTCACTTCTGCATCCAATTCTTCTACTTTTTACAACTTGTGTTGCCATCTACGTGCTGTTGACACCCAGGCACTCACCTTCTAGCCAATTTATAAGTAAATCTTCAGTCGCTGTCATAAAATGCCTAACAAGAAGTTGTATTCAGAATCTTATATCAGTAATATTTAAACTCTGAACATTTATCATCCTGCCCATTTCGAGCAGGAGAGCTTTGAGATGCACTAACTGCCTACTAGATATCTTTACTGAGGTCACCTACAGTCATTTCAAACTACAAAAATAATCACAACTATTCCTGCTAATATTTTGTCAAGATTACCATGTACCAGGAATCATACCAAGTGTTTTACATGCATTACCTTATTTTATCACAGCAACGCCATATGGTCTGTCATAATTCCCATTTCAAAGATGACGAAAACAGAACCTTGGATGCTTTCACAGAGCTTAGTACATCTCACTATCTCCTTAACAACTGTGCTGTTGCTGTGTGGTTTCAAGCATCAAGACAGAATTCTTGATTCTTCACCTGTAGCATCTTTTTAAGTATTAAAAAAAATTGTAAATGGTGCACTATCTATCCAGGAACTCCAAAAAATTAGGAGACATCCTTGTTACCTCCTTCTCACATGTGTCAGTATCTCCTTTTGATTCTACTTTCCAGATATTTCTTAGGTAACATCACTATTCTCTACACTGACTACAACCACCCAACCAGGCCACCATCATCTCCTGCCTCAGCAACTCTCGCCCCGTGTTTCTATTCTTGCTCCTCATGCCTAGTCCTTGCACAAATAGTCTTTTAAAAACACAGGTCTATTCTTATAGTATTACGATAGATGTTCAAAGTTCACTTATGAGTGAGAACATGTGATACTCAGATCTTTGTTTCTGTGAGAGATCACTCAGTATTATAGACTCAAGTTCCATCCAGGTTGCTGCAAAGTTCATGATTGTGTTCTTGTTTATGGCTGCGTAGTATTCCATCGTGTATATGGAAACTGTTGGTGGGACCGGAGTGGGATTGGCAGTTGGGGGAAACTGCTAGGGGAGGGAAGGGCATACCTCACTGGCAGGGGTACCTGCATGATCAGTGTTTGTATACCTAACCCTGAATTTTATCCCACATCTTTACAATAAAAATTAACAAAAGAATAAAATAAAACAAAATAAAAACACAGATATAATCCTTCACTGCCCTGTTCAAAGCCTCCCAGTGAAGTCCCATTGTACTGAGAATGAAGTTAGTCATTCCAAAAAGGCGCTGCTTGCCTTCCCAGCCTTACTCTCATCTCCCTTGATTGACAAGACCACTCTTCCCCTACCTCAAAGCCTCTGCAGCAGCCATTCCTCCTGCCTGAAATATTCCTCAGCTCCATTCTTCACCTGAATAACTCCTGCTCCTCTTTCTGGTTTCATTTTAAATGTCACTTCCACAGAGCAGAGACTGTCTCAGATCCTGAAGTATAAATTAGGACTCCTCTTTATAGTCGCACAGACTCCTACTCTTCACCTTCACAGGGCTGAGCACAACTGGAGGGATTATGTATCTCCTATCTGCTCCCCTCACAGGAGGGGTAGCCTGTCAGTGGCCTCAGAAGGCTGGGACTGTGTCTATCTTATTCACCTTTGAACCTTAACTCTAAGCACATAGTAGACATTCATCAAATATTTGAATTAAAAAAGTAATGATATACTGAGCTCTGTTTGCACCTGGCTGTGAGATGAACTGGATGTCTCTTCCTCTTTTCCAGGAGAATAGGTGTGTTTTTGTTTCTCTGGGTTTGTCCAGCAGGCACCTAAGACCTTCAGACATGGGACCTACCTTTAACCCAAGGAAGTGGTAGTCCCAGAGTAAAAGGGATACAAATGGAGGAGTAAGAATCAAAGGAGGGTAGAAAGCCAGATCTCTGCTTTCGTTCTGGTCAGAGAACCCATTGTGAGCCCTAATAGGTGTTGAAGGCTTGAATTAGAGCCAGTTTTTAAAGTTTTTTTTGGTACGCTATCTACTCTGTCAATAGTATAACATCAAAATTAGCAACAGTTACTATGTTTTTTGGATTATTATTTTCCTTTTCTGTTCCTCTCAACTAAAGGAATATCTGTGTTTAATTTTCCATGGCATAATATTTCATTAACTATGATTGTGCCATTTCTGCTTGCAAGGACTTTCCATGGGAGCAGAAAAGAGATTACAAGGGGCCCTTCATGCTTGATTACTGTAGAGAAGACAATATTGCCAAGAGCCCCTCAGAATCATAATATGTCATTCTGGCAATCTAATCTTTCCTCCAAGGCACCTATGTTGGGGATCTTCTAAGGCTCACAGTAGTCTCGATTCTGAAGGCAGTTATTCTTTCTGATCACGCACTCGTCCTGCCTAAAGCAGTGAAGCCACAGAAGAACTATGTTGATTGAAATTCTAAATTTCTATAACAGTGACAGTTATCTCATAGGCACTGGCGCCAAATGGAGACAATTTCCTTACTGCTGCTCTATTGCATTTTCATCAGACAACAAATGATGGTGGCTGCAGCCATCCTGCGCATGTGCTTGTCATTGTGTAATTTTACCTTTTGAAATACCAGACTCCAAGCAGAAAGAAATGTGCTTGATCATGTTTCTGTCCCTGTATGTTTATTCTTTGGACCCTTAAGAATATCAGAGACTGAAGAGTGGTGTTCTTTTAAAACTACTCTTGGTCATGTGAGCCACTAAACCAAAAATCCTCTCTGAGCCCTTGGAGCTTGCATGGGCTGAGTATTAGATTGCTAATTCTAGGATTGGAAGCCACCACATATTTTCTTAAATTGTTGTCAAAAAAAGTGCACATTTTTTAATGTTATCACTTTATTTTTCCTTTTTAAAAATAATGTCAGTACTATCACTAACATGAATGTTAGTGACGTTAATGTTAGTACTCTTACTAATCCCTGTTAGTAACAGAAGAGATTGGCAAACATTTTCTGTAAAGGATCACATTGTAAATATTTGAGGGTTCATGAGCCTTAGTTTCTGTTGCCATTTACTCAACTGCTGTTATAGAGCTAAAGTAGCCATAGACAATGCATAAATTAATGGACATGCTATATTCCAAGAAAATTTTTATTATAAAATAAGCAGAGGGCTAGATTTGGCCCATGGGTCATAGCTTGCTGACATAATTTGTATAATTGCTCAAACCAAAACATTTTAAGCAGGGAAGATGATTTGGTTAAAAAAACAAAGAAACAACAACAAAAAAATAGAAGAATTTTCCTCTCATAGGTAAAGGCCTAAACTCAGATTTTAGAGAGGAGCTCAGTGGTCTTTGTTAAACAAATTTGATTGCATTAGGTGCTGTTTATATCACAGATAACAAGATTAGGTTACATGAAGCCACTTGAATAGAACCAAATTTAGATAGGCAGAGAGACATAGATCCTTATAATTAATGCAAATACTTCTAGACTGTCTTTGGTCAGCATGAGCTAGATGTCTGCAGTTTCTTCCTTCCTGACTTGATGAGATAACTGTTCATGGCACAACCCCATCGTATAATTGTTTTGGATCTTTTGCTAAAACAGTGTGACCTTTTGGCAAGCAACACCTTAGGGATTACTACATGTAGACATGGCCCCTGAGGTAGTCAGTGGGAGGGTCCACTGGTTTCTCTGCCACTTCTGAATGTTTCTAACAGAGTCGACTAGACAGACTCTACATAAGGTAGCAAATACTGGAGAACATTCAAAACACTGTGTAAGAGTAGAAGTTGTCACCATTGATGAGTTGTGGGAAGAAAAGTTATAGAAATTGCTTTAGAAGGAGAAGTAGAATTGGATGATAAATTGAGTTGGTTTTCTATGAGAAAACTTCTTTAAGGAGACATGAGAATTTCAGATATTGATGATTAAATTTGATATGTGTAAAGGTTTGTTAATAATCTGGTGATTTCATGGAATTTTAGGACTGGTCCAACTGGCTCCATTTTGTAGTTGAGCAAACGAAGTTTATCCCAGTAATATCATTATGCTCATTTTCACGTTTTGCTGTATTAGCCACATGATACATATTCAAAAGGGGTAGACTCAGAGCCAGCAAGCTAAAAGGGATATAATTATATGTTATGTGTGTGTGTTTATTTTACCCATCATTGTAGTGGAGGTGAAGCTTTGAGTTTCAAGATTTAGCCATTAAAATACAAGACACTGCTATAGTTTGAATGTTTGTCCCCTACAAACTTCATATTGAAATCTTATCCCCACATGGTAGTATTGATGGAGAGGTGGGACCTTGAGAAGTGATTGGGTCATGAGAGAATTGATTCATTCATAAATTAGTGGGCTAATGGATTAATGAGTTGTCTGAGAGTGGGACTGGGTGACTTTATAAGAAGAGGAAGAGAGACCTGAGCTGGCACACTTAGCTTTCTCACCATGTGATGCCCTGTGCCACCTCAGGACTCTGCAAAGAGTCCCTACCAGCAAGAAGGACTTCACCAGATGTGGCCCCTTGATCTTGGACTTCTCAGCTTCCATAACTGTAAGAAATAATTTTTTTTAAATAGTAAATTACCCCATGTCAGGTATCCTATTATAAGCAACAGAAAATGGACTACAAAACAGACACTAAATTCAAATTGAATCTCGGATAAGGAATCATTTTTTAGTATAAACATTTACTATTAAGTGCAATATTTTAGGTATATACTAAAAAAATGACTCCTTACTTATTTGACATTCAAATTTGACTAAATGCCCTGTATTTTATTTAGCAATCCTGCTGGAGGAACACACAAGATAAAAATTGAGCAAGACTGGCTAGTAGAATATTTTAGTTTTTAAATCCTAGCACCACCTGGAGAACTTATGTTAAAATGCCGAGATTAATTAGCAATGTTTTAAACCAGTGCTCTCAAGTGATTTTGGAAAGGTCTGGGGCCTGCTGATTTATACTGGTGCTTACTGGAACAGAAGGTTCTTAAGGAGGTAGTTTTCTGGTATTGACACCATTGTACTCCACTGGCTGAAGTTCCCCTAAGAATTTTGCTTCATTGATTTGGTTGTTGGGTATTACAGAAATTATCTTCAGTTTTTACTAACCAGTTATCCAGCCCCTCACCTTGATTTCTTTTAATCACCATGTGACATTAGGACCTGGATTTAAAGGAATGTTGGGAACAGACTCAGTAAAGTAAACTGATTTGGGAGAGGGAGCTAACAGAGGAATCGTTCATTCCAGTTCTTTAGGACTTTCCTTTCCAACTCCCTGTTCTCATTCAGTTTCTCTGTTTTTCCTAGTTTTCACTATTTCTTTCTAAATGTTAGAACTTGGGAGTTTAAAATGGCCTCAGAAAAAATCATTTGGCCCCAAATCCTTGGAATCCATTCAAGTCTTGATATTTGCAGCCTCTTGGTTTGATCTTGACGTCTGTGATTTCTGTGCTGGGGGTGGGAGGGCAAATCACAGCTAGGGACAAACAGTTGAGGAACTCAGCTCTTCTTAGGTATCTCCTCTCTTGACTTGGTGGACCATATGGGTAGGGATGTGGTTTCATGGGCCGACAGGGAAGTTTTCCTCTTTGATAGCAGGAAAGCTATACAACTCTGTGATGAATTAGAGAGAAGCAGCAATGAGTTGGTGTTTAGAGAAAGTAGGACAGTGTCTTAGAAAAAAGACCCCTTCCATGGGTAAGATATGTTAGACTGTAGGGATGCATATAATGTAGAGCATAGCTTTGGCGTTTTATAGAATTAGATTGTGAAGATTTTGCTAACAGGGTGATAACTGGAGTGGGAATTTAGCTTGAAGGCTTGATTTATCTTGCAGTGATCAGCCCTTTTGCTCTAATGTTGTATAATGCCCTCAACTATCACAGAGGAACAAGAAGTGGGCAGTTTTAAACACTTTTTTGTTTACTAATTTCATAAATAGCAGCTCAGATGGTCTTCCTCGGGCAACTCCTAAAGCCCAGCAGTTGGTAGGTTTAACTGACGCTTCTTAGGGAAGTCATGTGGAAAGGAGAGAATGCAGCATCTGAGGCAGCTCATGGAGTTCACCAGGTCATTTCATGGCAGAGCTGAAAGACTGGGACAAGAGCTGAAATGAACAGCACATGCTCCCCAAAACCAGATCTTCACAGATTCTGGAGCACTGCAAGAAGGCACTTGCACACATCTGTTGTTTGAGGATAAGTTTAATGCAAAATAATCGGTGTTCAAGTGATTTTCTTGTAAGTATAGTTTTGAACTAGAATGTGCTTATTTAAAACAGCACTCTGTGATGCTTACTCAGTTTGAAGGCTGGGCCAACAGCAGCATAACAGACCAACTTTCTTTTCTCCTGACTCCTGTGGAATAGACCAGAATGTTAGAGCAGAGCCCCACCTGTGGCTCACTAACTCCCTTTCTCTCTCTCAGTGTGACTTGTATTTTGTGATGGTTGTACCTTTAGGGTTAGGCTAACAGACAAGTTAAAAAACATAAAAGAATGGTGTACTTTTAGCTGGGTTTCCTTGAATTGAATATATGTGTGCCTTGACATTGGAGCGTATATAATTTTATAATTTCTCAATATAATCAAGTCCCATTAGGAATTTAATGTCTTTCATTCCTAATGTGATTTTATATTAACTCATGAACATTACTGTATTTTGGATGGTCAAACTTCAGTGGGTTCTATAATAGTTGATTCTCAGTTGTGAACATGTGAATTATCCAGATCATTTAAAATCTTAAACCAACTTCCTCCTGGCTTTCCTTCCTTCCTTCCTTCTGGCCTTCCTTCCTTCTGGCCCTCCTTCCTTCCGCTCCCGGTCACTGCAGCCTCAACCCACTAGGCTCCGGCGATCCTTCCGCCTCAGCCTTCCGAGTAGCCAGAATTACAGGCATGTGCTACCATGCCTGGCTGATTTTTTGATTTATTGTAGAGATGAGGTCTCGCCTGCCCAGGCGGGTCTCGAACCCACGGGCTCAGGCAATCCACTCACCTCAGCCTCCCAAAGCGCAGGGTTACAGACTGAGCCACCGAGCCCGGCTTGTCTCCTCATTTTTAATGGGTTTACTTAGTGGTCCAGTTTTGCTAATTAAGTAGAAGAGAAGTAATCAAAATAGTGGTTAAATTGCTGTATCCAAAGCTTGCATTTAATTTAGTTCAAGAGAAATTAGTGAGGACTCAACAGGAGGACTAGATTCAAATGTGTTTTTCTTCTGCAGGGAACTTTCTTTGAGTTCTTTAACTCAATTATCTTTATTTTAAGTTGGGGAAGGATAACACAAACCAAAAGAAAAATCAGAATTACTGTTCCTTTTAGCTTTTAGAGAAGAAATATGTAACAGTTTATATAGGAAATACTCCTAAGTAGAGCAGTGAACCCAAGAATGAACTAATTTATGAGTGCCTCTGGCTCCTTTGACAGGCGGCAGTTTCTTTTTCAAACAAAGTTTACATGTTGACACTGCTGAGTTACTCATAATTTCTTTAACTTGTTGGAAATAAGAGAGTCCAAAAGGCAAATTAGCTTTGGCTTTATTCCCTTTGCTGTTTAAGTTTGAGTCAATTCTGGATGATCGGTTTTCCCATATGAAACTCGTAGAGGATGTGACTGGCTTGGGTAATCACAGCAGCAATTGATGATAATTGCTGAGGTCCCATTCATTCATTAGGCGATGCAAAGTGGTAATCTTCTAATTCTAATACTCTTCTTCGTTTATTAGAGTGCTTCTTTAAAAAATAACTGTTCTACATCAAGGCCTTAATGACCTGGTAGTATGATGTATAATAGAAAAAAAAAAACCAGGATATGTGCTTGATTCTTTCCCTTATCAGTTTCAAGGTGGGTTGGTTAGCTAGCATCCTCCAAAGGTGACCAGTGATTTTTTTAAGGAAATCATTATAAACTTATGGATTTAAATACATTTGATAATGTCTCAATCCACTTGCAGTCATTATTCTTTTTTAAAATTATCTAGTTGTCTTATTTTTGACTAGGGGAACCCTTCTAATTGACTTTCAAGCAGTATATATGTGTGTGTCTATTTTCTATTTATTTATACCATGGTCCTACTAGTCTTTGATAGAAAGTTCCAAGCTCATTGTACTTCTTGTTTCCAGACGTGGAATAAGCCACTTCTCTAAGGAACTGTAGTTTCTTTTGATGAAAATGGTACTTCAAGACACTATATAGGCATTAGATGTGGTGATTATTACTTGGTTAGTCATTATTTCTAGACCTTTTTAGAAAATAAAGTTATAAAATTTTACCTGTAAGCAGATTGCTTCATGAATTCATGCTTCATGAGTTCCAAATAAGATTGAAGGTTTTAAGGGATTTTTCAACTTAAACTTATTGATTTACATATTTATCTCTTTTTCATCATGCCAAAAATCCTGGTTCTCAATGAAACTAATATAACTCATTCCTCAGTGGATGGACATTAGCAGATTTCAGGTTAAAAACTGATACTTATCTATATGGCGTTTTTAAATGGGAAGAACTGATCTTTGATGTTAGAAATCAGAATAGTGGTTCTTTGAGGAATTATTGGATGGAAAACTAATATTCTATACCTTGATCTGGGTGGTAGTTATATAGTTGTATATATTTGTAAAACATCACCCTATACATCTAAGAGTTATTTGCTTTATTCTTCAGGAACATTATAAGTCAGTAAAAACAGTTAAGGAAGAAAATCATAAGAGAACTGACTAAAAATGATGATTTGTTAGAAAAGTATGGGTAACTAATCAAGAGCTATAAGATAATGTAGAAGGAGCTAAAGATATAATTGTAAAATTATAGAATATAGAACTACAAAGGGATCTCAAAATATTACACGGTCTGTTTCCCTATCTACTTTTTTGCCCTTTCACAAAAGCTACATTTGAACATGTCTCTGTAAAGAAGGGGTTCAGGAAGGTGAAACTCAAATATTAGTCACTGACTTCCGCAGTACAGAAATGGCTGTAGGCCTTGATGCAAAGTGACTTATGTGAAGTAAAGAGATCAGAAAATAGATTCTAGCAGCTCAAATGGAGGATTTTGTATTGAGCAGATTTCAACTTTGGTTGACTCTCCTTCCACTGTTTTCTCACTCTGAACATTTTTCAGAAAAGGGATTTTATTTCTAAAAATGAAATATTCAGTGTATGATTATAAGACAAAATTATTGGCTATAAGATCCTCATGCCCAAGGTAGTTCTGATTTTCTTTTATGCTCAAGTGAGTTCTGTGTCCACATTTGAATCAGATTTTTCCTACTGATCTCAAACTTTAATGTTACTGTTATTATTATTATTAAATGAGAGGCAACATGTAAGGCATTTTGACTAGTATTTTGTATTAAGCAGGATAGAGATATATATGTTCATGCACAGAGTTGATATCTAAGGCAAAACATTACATGTATGTATGTTGCCCTAATTTGAGATACAGACCTGAATTATTTCACTTACTTTATGTGGAAATTCAGAACTAAATGCAGAGGTATTTTTTTTCTTTGCTAGTAAAACTCTGCCCATACTCAACAGCATGCTAATATCATATGGAATGTCTACAATAAATGAAGTAAATATGTTAAACGTTTAATATACTAATACGTTAAATAATTGTTTGAGTATTACATTTTTTTTACAATATTTATTGCAAAATGGAATTGTTTTTGATGGAGGAAAATATAAATTTACTAGCTTTTTAAGCAAAGCTACATTTCATTGTTATTCAGAATCTGTCCCCAAGGGAAGGATTCCATGAATCAAACTAAATGATACCTGAAGTGTCATTGTGTTTATTTAACCTGAATGTTCATTTTTAAAGAAAAGGAAATGTTAATATTTTGAAGTAGAAATCACTGAAATGCACAGTGGCAAGAACAGAGTTCCTTTTGATATTTCAACAGAAAATAACATAATAGCCTCCCTCTTTAAAGCTGTTAAGTGTAGTGAATTAATGGCAGAATGCTTGAGTTTCCAGATCTCTCACTGTTTACAATGATTTGAGGCCATAGGCAGCCATATTCACCATCTTTGTTTAATGGAAAAATTAGGAGACATCAATATTTATATAGATCTCCTTCACTTTATTTAAACTGTTTCTAGGAATTAATAATTTGGGAAAATATGAGATAGAGATTAGGAATCCAAGAGAGATGAAACTTAAAGTTGGGGAAAGTATGTCCAAGTTCCATATAATACTCGACAAATGCAATGAATCACTGGTACTTCATTAGTCTTTGTCTCATCAGAAAATCTAGACTCAGTCTTTTGGTGATATAGACCCAAATTTACAATGGAAATACATGGAAAATTTAAGTTTTTATTTTTTACACTTCTCTTTACTGGACCTTATCTGTTCTGAAATGAGAATTAGTTCTATAATGGTTTTCTCCAAAAACAAGGTGTTAGTATGATCTTGGACAAAAGTACATATGGAACAGACTGTTAGAGCTGGACAGGGGCTTTTTTGGTCATCCAGGAGCCTAGGATCTTTGACTTATAAATAAAGAGACCAAGCCCCAGAGATGATAAATGACTTGCACAATGTGCGTGTGACACACTTCGAAGCAGCAGAACCGTGACTGGAAACCCAGACTTCTAACTCCTGGTAGATGTGTCTTCCTGCACATTGGGATACTTGGTGTTCACTCCCTTACTCTCTCTGACAGTGAACTTGTGCTCAGGCACGTAGCAGACTCCTGTCCGCAAAACCTTGTCTCTTACACCTTGATTAGGAAGCCTAAGCACCTGCAGAGATGCTTAACTATGTGCATGTATATATGTTTGTGCACACTAGTGAAACAGAAAATTCTTGGTATTTTCCAAAATGATAATGATAAATTTAAACTTGCCTTGGGGTCCTTGAAGCCTCTCCTGTTTTTGCCTGTGTGGTCTGCTCTTTTAGTCACCCTAAGCCCACATTTACAACAAAGGAGGAGTATGGCATGTTTACATGAAGCTCAGGTTACTGTGCAGTGATGAGGCCTCCCTTCATTATGACATGCAGTTGGACTGTGATGTGGAACGCTACTCTAACTTCCTCAGTGACTGCCAATTACTTTGTCTCGTAAGCTCTTTCAGCTGCATTATTCTGTTTGGAAATGATCTATCCAGGGAAAAGTAAAACCTATAAACATGAAAACAAAAAACTAAGTTCCTTGAAATTACTTGATTTAAAGCATCATTCTCTCATATAAATGTCCAACTGGACATCACACTAATACTGAGGGTTTTTATGGTATCATTTCCTTTAAAGATTTTAAAGCACACAAATGTTAATTTATGAATGCTGTATTCCTTCAAACACTAAATTAGGCACTGCAGCACCTTGCAGTTCCCCAATGAGGTTAGAAACAATTCTTGCCCAGACCGAGTAATAAGGGCCCATTTCACAAGAGGACCTCTTCCATCAGTGCCAGGGAAAACAGGACCAATGATAACTAATTTCTAAACTGCATGGCTTTGAACTATTTGGAGTATGAGTGCCTTTTTCAGCATTCAAAATGTCATGATCTTCAACATGGTAATAACTGGGTCTTAATGTGTTCAGTCTGCAGGCAGTACTTGTTCTGTGTGTGCATTTTTGGACCCCTTACAATAATTGTGTAGTCTCCAAGGGGTTCCTGGCCCTTACATTGGGAATCACCAGTATAGACCTCAAAGGGAATGTGAAAATTCAAGTAAGTAGCAGTAGGGTACAGTGATTTGTTAAATATTTTACCTTTTTGGGACTTTGTGCTAAGTATTGTCTCCATTAAAAATGTGTGTTTCTATAAAATGACTAAACACAGCCCCAAAAGTTTGCACAGAATACTTTAATTTATTCATGCTGTTTTCAAATTCCAGGGTCAAATAATTGTCCCTAGCCATATTAGAGGTCATTGGCTCTTTTGTGGTAGCTTTACATTGAAAAATTTAGGCCAGCTCTTGCGAGCATAGTAGCCTTTCAGTGGTAAGATCTGGGTTGGGTTACTTCCCAAACCACTGGCCTAAATCTTTTAAGACCAAATCAGATACTACATTCTTAAACTTTGCTTTTTCATTTTCTGTCTCCTTTGCTCCTCTTTCCTCCTCTACCTTTTTTTCTCTTTTTCCCTTCTTTTTTTCCTTCCTCCCCCACTTTGTTCTACAGATATTTATTGAGCATCATGTAGCTTTGAAAAGCTTACAGACTGGTGGATAAAACATATGCCTGAAAAAAATGCAGAACTCTCTCACTGCAAACTGTGATAAATGCTAAAACAAAAATGCAGGTGCTATGAGACTGTGTAACAGAGAGATTTGGCCCAACCGGCAGGATCAGAGAACACATTCCTGGGGAACTGACAGCTGGGCTGAATTGGGATTAATGAGATGGTAAGGAATGGGAAAGAAGTTTGGTCTAGGCTGAGGAAACAGTATGTGCTTCAGGGATGAAGAGGAAGACTGACATGATGTGGATGAGGCAAGGAAGGAAGCAGGGGCAGATCACATCAAGATTCATAGGGCTTGTTGGGGATTCTGATCTCAGTCCTAAGAGGACCCCAGTGAGCTTAGCAAACTGTTGGGTCCCCATTTATATGTGTTACTGATTTCTTTGGGATTACACTGATCATACAGCTATTTGTTGACCTAGTACAACCTGCAGCATGACTTCTGATGATTGTACCCAGAATTGTGCCTTGTAATTTACAGTGGGCAGGTCTCTCAGAAGAGGACAGAAAGTGATATGCAGCATATGGGGTTCTTCCTTTGGATTCATCAGTGAAAGACCCGAACAAAAACCAATTGTGGTATGTCAGCATGCTCTATTGTGGAAGCCACAGGGCTTATGGCTGATCAGCTGGTTCCGTCTGTAAGGTAGGCACAGCTCTCATGGGGGAGCAGGTGGCACTCAGTTGCTCGGATGCCACAGATCAGCAGGAACGTGAGCACAAAGCTTTAACACATGGAGTGAGACTGAGACCTCAAAGTGCCAACCCTCATGGTCTCTTGACTCCCAGTGATAACAGGTGGCTTCAAGAATGGTATTAAGACTCACTATATGCAACAAGACCACAAAAAAGGAAATTATGAAGCTAAAGCAATTCACAACTCCTCCACCTTGCCCCCAATTGTAAGAGTGATTGTAACTACTGGGAACTACATTCAGTTGCAGGGCACAAACTTTTTCCTGGCACTTTTAAATTTTTTCCTCATTAGTGACTCTTGGAAAAGATGCACTAGGAAAAATAAATACTACTTAGAGGTGGATAATCCTGGCATCCTCTGTGTCTTCCTCAAGGGTATTTTCTGGGGATGTTGATATATAAGGCATCAGCAAGACTTTGAGCATAATAGAGAAGGGAAGCTAGAGAGGCCTGGCTATTTTTGTTTTTGTCAAGGCAAGCCTGTCAAAGCAAGGTGTATCATATTCTTGTTAAGACATAAGTCTAACTATTATCTCTTTACTTTACCCCTTTACCTCTCCCGTATTCTTAAGCTCTGTTAAAGGGTGAAAGGGTTAATAAAAGAAAATTGGGAATGATATAAGCCACATCTGACACTCTACAGGTAGATAAGGGTATATGTAAGCATAAGCCGTATACTGTTCTAGCAAGTGATTTGCAGCTTTTTAGGTTTCACAGAGGACAACGAAAAGTGAAAACCTAGAGAAAAGAACATTGGCCTGGAAACCTGAGGCCAAGAAAAGTACTGTGATGTGACAGGTTAAGCTAGCAAGAAATTGTCAAGTGCTGGCTGTGTATAAGGCACTACACTAGGTATTTAAGGGCATAGAAAAGTTTGAAAAAACCAAGGACTTTACATTTTAAGTTGAGGCCAGCTGTAAATTTAAGCAGCATATAAAGTGTCAAGTAAAAATGAGGTGTGGGAAGGTAATATGTGAGTTATTATTACCAAATGAATAGGACTACCAGTGAAGGGATTTTACTCCACTAACATCCAAACTTCTTAATGAAGAAGACCACATATGGTGTGCTTGCAATGCTTAGCACAGTGTCCCTCCCAGTTCATACTTCCCAGTAGTAATTGCCATTCTGGCTGCTGTCTCCACACATTAATTTAGTCTGTCTTTGAACTTTCTATAAATGGAATTATACAATGGTCCTTTGTTTATTTTGAGATTCATCCATGTTGCATATTTCTACATATATCAGTCGTTCATTCTTTTTCATTTCTGTAGATTATTTCATTGTATTAATATGCAACAGTATTCTTTTCGTTCTCTCTCTCTCTCTCTCTCTCTCTCTCTCTCTCTCTCTCTCTTTTGAGAAAGCAGGATTTATTGAGAGGGCAGAAAAGCTCCCAGAACAGGAGGGGACCTGAGTGGGTTGCCAGCTCTCTCTCTCTCTTTTTTTTAAAAAGGACATTTATTCTTCCTCATAACTAGAAGAGTTGAGGCAGGTCCCCACCCCTAGTTAGTACAGTAATTTAGAGATGGCAGTAAGAGACATTTCTGTCCACTTTTCTCCTCTATCATTCTCAGCATGTTGGTGTCCATCTTGAAACTTTTTGCCCCATTACCTAAGATGACCTCAGTTTTTCCTACATGATTGTGTCTGTACTCAACCTCAACCTGTAACTCAGGTTTATGTTGAGGGTGTGCATTTTTGAATTGGTCTGTATTGCTTGTATAGATCTTGTTCTTGCATGCCAATAACAACGGATCATAGTATAACTCTCTGTTCATTTAAATCTTCTTTAATACTATTTACCAGTTTATTATAGAGGATGCAATTCAGGAACAGCCCAATAGAAGAGATGCAGAGGGCAGGATATGGTGAGGGGAGGTTGTGCAAAGCTTCCATACCCTCTTTGGGTGCACCAGTCTCCCAGCACCTCATTATGTTTGCCAACCTGGAAGCTCCCAGAGTATTCTATTTATCCTTCTCTCCCTCCCCACTCTCCCTCCCTTTCTCCCTTCTACCCTCCCTCCCTCCCTTTCTCCTTCCTTCCCTCTCTCCTTTCTCCTCCTCTTCCTCTTATCCTCCTCCTCCTCCTCCTTTCTTCCTCTTCTTGGAGATGGGAGTCTCACTATGCTGCCCCGCTGGTCTTGAAACCCTGGCCTCAAGTGACCCTCCCTCTTTGGCCTCTCAAAGTGCTGGGATTGCAGGCATAAGTCACCATGCCCCGACAAGTATTCTAGTCTTAATGGACATTTGGGTTAATTCAAGTTTGAGGTTAATATGAGTAAAACTGCTAGGAACATTCTGAATTTGTCTTTTAATGGACATAGGCACTCACTTCTCTTGGGTATATATCCTACAGTGGAATTGCAGGGTCTTAGAATATTAGCATCTTTAGAAGACAATGCCAAACATTTTTCTAAAGTGATCATACCAGTTTATATTCCCACCAGCAGTGTAATATAATTTAATATGGTTTTAAACTGTTTTATAGATGTGAGTGGAGTTCATTCAAAAGGTATAAAGTTCCTGGTCCTTAAAACCCAAGGGAAGGAGGGGATGGATTTTTCCCCCATGTTAATATTGCACCTGTTTCCAGACTCTGAACTTGCTTTTCCCTTCCATGGCCTTTTTATATTACAGAGAAAGCTCCATAGTGCAGAAGCAGTATCTGATTTCTCGCTACCATATTCTCAGGGCCAGGTTAGTCAGGATTCAAGTGGACCCTGAGGTAGGGCCAGTTTAGGAAGGCAAATATGGAAACAAAGCATAATGGCAGCCAGTTATTGAATTTTGACCCTTATAGATATCAAGCCTTCCAGCTTTATCAGTTGCCAGTTTCATGGTGGCATTCATCCCACAATCTTAATTGAGAGTCTGCTCTGTGCTGAGAACTCTTGTCCTACTATTGCTACTGAATAAAATGAGTAATGCCAGGCAGGGCCAGTGATAACACACTGACTGGTCCCTGAATGGGTTAGTAACCACAGCTTCCCTTCACTCCCTGAGGTGGACAGGTTTGTGGACTGCACTGTAGTAAGAAAGGAGCCTGTAATAGGGCCCCTCCAGCAGACCTGGGGGTGGATTCAGGACAGGCCTACACCACATAGAACAGCAATCAGGCAGTGATTGCTTTCCAAGAAATTCTTCATTTTGGCTCTTATTTTCCTTTGGTGAGGAGGATGGTGAGCAGGGAAAATCATAAAGCATGACCATGAATAATCGAAATCTGGAAATAGGTGCCACGTGACTTTTGGGCAAAGCGGCTTTAATAATAATAAAGGGTAACATTGGGCACTTCCTATGTACCAGGTACTGTTGTTTAATCCTCTTTACAGCCTTACAAAGTGGACACTCTTAGTAGCTCCCTTTCACAGACAGGGAAAACTAGGGACAGAGAGGATGCATACCTTTCCTAAGGTTGTGCAGCTAGAGAGCGGCAGAGTAGGAATACAAACCTCGGTGGTTCCAGAGACTGTGATGTTAGCACTGTTCACTGTTGTGCTTTGAACATTTAAATTCATATTCTTTATATCTGTGAGCTTTATAAAAGTTGGATGTTTGACATGAACATTTCAATTATTTTTGGATGTCATTTCTTCCTAAGATGGCAGATTTTTAGTCTGAGGAAGGTATGATGTATATAGAGGTATTAGAAAAATCCATAGGTCTCAGTTTCGAAAAAAATCTTAACCTAGTATTGGTTGAGCTGTATTAGAAGTCTGTAGTACTAGGCTCTGAACACATATTATCTGTAACTACCAAAGCAACTTGAACTAGATTTATATTAGCCCAAACTCTCATTTTGCAGATGAGGAAATTGAGGATGAGACAGGCTAAGTAACCTGCCCAGGGTTTCATAGCTAGAAGACATCAATACTGGGATTTGAAACAGGCCTAACTCCAAGTCCCCTGCTCTCTTTCCACAGTACCGTAGTCTTCCCATGTGTGCCCAGAGGAAGATCTCAATTTCAAGGAAATTGTGGCTATGTGATAGCATAGTCTACCTTGTTTACCACATCCATTTTTTTCTTATCAGCCTATGACATCAAATTACATTTCCAGAACAGCTTTGAATTGTAATGGATGGCATTGTTCACTGTCTCAACACTTTAAAATGTATTTTGATTTTACTGCCAGTACTATCTATCTAGCTAAATACAGGCAGCTTTGGTCATAAGAATGCTAGTATGCCTGATTTAGTTGTTAAATTTTGTTGTGGTCTAATGAGCAAACAAGTAAGTCACTGTGGAAACCAAATGAAAATCTTGATGAAGAGAGATATAGCAGCAGAGAGGCCTGAGAAATGAGGCCGTTTGAAATAATTCCATCAAAGTAGCCTGGAAGTTGAAGAGACTGACTCAAAGAGAAATTCAGCCAGCATTATGCCGTGAAGTCATATGTGAAAAAATAATACAGATTATGCAAACTTTATACTCATTTAGTCTGAGGAAACTATGATGTATATAGAGATATGTATCTGATATATGTGATGTATGTGTATTTTGTAACTCTAAAACATTGCATAATTTATAGCAGTGCCACTAACAATGTTTACCTACTTTATTAATAATCTTAACCATTATTTTGACCTCAGTTTGCATGTGACATATTTGTACTTTAAAGGATATATATATAATAATTATCTTAAAGACTGAGTCAGTTAAAACACTTAGCATCTCCTTCTACCTGCCCAAGGATTCAGTTGCCATTCCAGTGACCCAAGAGATAGATACTAGAAACATGATACTGGAGAGTGAATGTTCCAGATGTCATTGATATGAAAACCAGATACCAGATAAAGGACACAACAGAAAATTTCCCATTAACTTTACTTAGTGAAGACATCCCTATAAGAGTCTACTCTTTCATTTGAGTTTAGGACTTTGGTTGTCTGTTCTTTCCAGATGTGAGGCTTAGGAAAATTACTTATGTCCAAGGATGCATATGAAAACTCATTATGTAATGGTTGGTGAACCGAGTAGGCAGATGTCATCTGTGAACATAGGACTGCAGATAGTGGGCAGCTGTCCAGTGGTCTGGCAAGAACATCCTGATCAGCACAGCCCTGGAGCTTCACATGAGTGAAGTCAGCCCCCACTTGTGATCCAATAAGCATTTAAATGAGTGCCAAGTGGCATGTTAGGACTTGAGAACTTCTGCCCAAGTAGTGTCAGACTGCCAAGGTTTAGAGGTTCTTTTATTCATCTGTCCCTGTCTTGGCACTTGTGGGTTCTGTCATGTATCAGATTCTCTGATTTTTGCATTTTGGTCCTTGGATATTTAGAGTTTAGGGTATATTTGAGATGAGGATTGAAGTTATCACTGTATACACAGGTCTTGAGAGCTGTTTATCCAAAGCCCAGAGTCAAATAATATTTTGAGTCTGCAGTAGGAGAAAGACAGTACCAGCTATCTTATGATTGATCTAACTTGGAAGTGTATTATCAGTTACATGAATGGGAGGGAAGCTTTTATATACCACTATTAGTAGTTACTGGCAAATCACTAGATAATAAATACCCAGAGACTTGCTTCACAAGAAAACAAGTCTTGTTGCATATCTCTTTAACTGAAACCTTTCTTCAGCAAAGCTTGGCTAAGTTCATGTACTTGTTTGTTTGGTTTAAATGATCAGTCACAATGTGCTTAGTACACTTTACCATCCTTCTTCTTGTAGCAAAAGGCATAAGCACCTATCATGTGTAAGTGTGCCTGTGGTGGAGGTGGGCTTACAAAGATGGAGCAGGTGTGGATATTGTCCTCAGAGCTTCCAGTCTTGAAGAAAAAAGACACCATGATGTACTAAGTAAAGTCCAAGAGATGCTGAGTGAGGATTATGAAAGTTAAGAGCCTGGAGAGTTACTTCTGCTTGGCCACAAGGGATGCCTTCATGCCATCCAGATGGGTCCTGAAGGGAAGGATGGTATTTAGACTTGGGAGATATGAACGGAAGACTGTTCTAGGTAGGAAAAAACAGTGGGCAAAGAGTGGACCGGGGGATTTGCAAGAAGCTCAATTTACTTGAATATTTCGAGCGTGTCATGGAGATGAAGTTGGAAAGTTAGTTGGGGCTGGATCAATGGAGGACACTTGATACTGGGGTAGGGAATTTGGGCTTTATTCTTTCCCTAGTTTTAATATTAGCTCAAGTGTTTTAACCTAAGGTCTGATTATTATGCCATTTATAAAGAGTAAAGTGATCCTTTTGGCCGTTTGTCGGGGAACAAAGAATACTGTTTACATAACTGCAATATTTATGGTCTGGGTCAAAATACATTTTAAAAAAAATTTTGGCTGACAGTTTTTATCAGAGGCAGTCCCAAATATCATGTCACTGAGATGAAAGTCAGCAACAGCATGCAACATGCACTTGATTCTTTCTTAGGTTCAGTGATGTTAGGATCTACATTTCACAACTTTTTTTGTTTGTTTTGCCAGGTGGGTGGTGCTAATGCCTAATAACCAATTTATTTCGCAAACAAAATCCCAGGTTGTTTGAAAACTGAGTCATTAAGCTGCCTGATCTTTCTTCCCAATTTTCTACTTAGTATTTTTTCTTCATATTGGGCACTTGCTAAGAAGGAATGAAGTGACCATTGATGTACTGCCCTGGAAAGAGTGGCTCTGACTTTTTAAAATTCAAAGTGATTATTTTCATGTACTGGTGTTATGCCTTGCATAAATTCTGAGCTGATATTTTTAGCTATTGGAGACTAATAGAAGTATTTTATCAGATAGGCTTGAAACACTTTTCAGTTAGTAGATACATTAGTGAAAAGGGCCATCTTTGCTAGTATTTTCTCGCTAATTAACTCAGTTGATTAAAGCTTGAGGCTTATGTGGGCAAGGTCAATTCATTTTGCTCTGTGATTATTTCTTGCAACCCTTATCTGGCTTTCAGTAAATAATTATAATAATAGCAAGCACTTATATCATTTTAAGTGTTATACATATAAACAAATTTAATCCTCAGAATAATCAGGTACTATATGTGTCTAAATATTCATGACTGTTTTCTATAGTGTGAAGCTTGGAATTTAGGAAATTTCACACCAATGTTACCATATCCAGACACCAGAAATCTATTTCGGTCCCTTTTGTTGTCGATACATAGTGGTACATTTGGACAAGGCTTCACAGAAGTGGTGTTTGAGACCTGAGCTGGGACTTACAGTATGGTCAAGTGTTTGACAGGTGGAGAAGAATATTCCCGGTAGAAGGAAAAGCAAGGGCTTGGAGAGGTGAAATGGCATCTAGTGTGCATATTTAGAGGAAAATATGGTGTGTGTTATATCTGAGACAGGCAATATGTTTCAGATATATGAACATGACTAAGACATAACTACTCAGCAGATTGTGCTCTGCTGAGTAGTTTAAAAAATTGTCCTCTAGAACAGATTTGATGAATTTTTAAAATCAAGGACTTACAAATTTTTTTTATCCAATTTCAGACACTTTCCAGGGTCTCTGAGCTCACCTATCCATAAGACTCCTCCAGCAATAGACAATAATTGAGCAAAGGGGTAACATGGTCAATTATATTAATATGTTTTAGGAAAGATGACTCTGGTGATGATAAAAGATAGTTTGGAGGACAGAGGGATCGGGAGCAGAGAAATGAAATGGCAATGAGAAAAATGACTACAGATCCTAGTGTGGTTTAAGGATACATAGTGTTGTCATTCATTAGGGAATACAGGGAGAGAAAAGGGACAAGAGTTAAAGGATAATGAACTTGATTTTTGGATACACTGAATTTCAGGTGCCCATGGTTTATTTCAATGGGAATGGCCAGCAGGAAATTGGAAATGCAATCTGGAAAATAGGTCAGCATTGGGCAGGATGATTTAGCAGTCTCTAGGAAATGGTAGGTTTAAACCCTCACAATGAGACAGGGCACCCTGAAGGAACCCAAAGGAGAAAAAAGGGCAAGGCAGGAGGAACGCCTACAGCTGATTTAGGGAGAAGAGACTGGGGAACAGCAGCAGCACTGTAGTATTTGAGCACTTCCTATACGCCTGGACTGCTCTGCACACTTTCCATGCATCAATTTGCTTAATCCTCAATTCCGTGAAAGAACCACGCTTTACAGATGAAGAACCCAAGGCACAGAGAAGTAAAGTAATTTTCACAAGGTCACAGAGCTAGTGCGTTACTCAGTTAAGATAGCTGTGAACTCTTTTAGTGGTTTTAAATATTGAATAGTAAGCTTTGGTGATAGTACTTTTTATCCCCCCCCCACCGTGATGTCAAGTAAATATAGTATGATCATCAGAATCTTTGAGGGAAATATGATCTGAGACTTTCATAAATTTCCTAATTCCCTGGCTTTCTCTCATGCAAATAAATATTCTCTCAAGATTCATGCATTTCTTAAGCATTTTTATGTAATAAGTTAAGCTTTCCCTGAAGTTTTCTCTCAGTTAATGAACATTTTTGGCATTGGTTGGAATATTCCCCAAAATGGTTTTATGAGTCACATTTTTAATATTTCCACATAGAATAAATGTTGAACTGTCTTAACAGGGATCTGAGATATAACCAGATTTTACCTTCTCTTTATAAGTTCTCCAAACTTCTTTTGTCTCCTTGAATCCATCACATCCTTAGAACCTCTTCATTTTGTGTTCTCCCTTTTCACTCCAACAACAGTAGAAATTTTCTTTGGAGCCCACTTTCTCAGAATCATTTTTTAAAATCACTTCATCAGAATTAGGTACATTGAGGAGCAAAGAACAATGAAACCACATGAAATTGCCACAGCTGGTCTATCTGCCAGGCAAGAGTCAGCAAACTACAGATCAAAGGCCAAATGTGGCCCACTCGCTTTTTTGTAAATAACGTTTTACTGGAACATGGCCATGCGTGCTCATTTACATATCATCTATGACTACTTTTCTGCTACAACAGCAGAGTTGAGTAGTTACATCAAGGGGTAGACTGTGCAGCCCACAGTACCTAAAATATTGACTGATCAGGACTTCTACAGTAAAAGTTCGTTAACTCTTGCTTTAGAGCATACTGCTTTTGGAAGGTTAGGATATGTCCTAAGCATGTTTAAAGTGTTTTAGAATTAATAGAGTTACTGTTTTTTAGAAAATTTTATGCAACTGAATAATAGAACTATTGAGTAGTTTCTATAATACTTATTCTTTGGATATAAAACATGTTGTTAAGGAAATAATAAAATCATAGACTCCTTTAAGTAACCTATAATCAGAATTATTAGCTGTCGTCTGAATTTCTGTCAGTATTAGCAAAAACAATTTAATTTGGGGGGAAAATCTTTGAATAGTTCATAGATGCCAGGTTTTTTCTCATGCTTGGATTTTGAAATTTGAAGAAATAAAACACTTTTTCCATGAGAGAAATAGAAGCCAATTTGATCAAAGTTATATGCAGACAAAAAAGTCTGAAAAACAATTGGCTAGATTGTAGAAGCATGACAGATTGAGAAGATTAATCTCAATCTTGTGTTGTATGTTATTTTAGTTTATTAGTATATGTAGTTTATTAGCATTTATAGATAAGATATATCTTATTTTCCTCTGATCATGTTTCTGAAAAAAAATGAGTGTTTTATTTCCCACTGATTATTTTGATAAGACAAGAAATACATGACGTTGTATAGGTTCACTTCTGTCCTGTCTATTATAAGTTCTTGGCTTGTCCCCTCCTGAGCCCACCCTCCTGGTAGCTTTGTCCTCCCTTCTGGTCTTCTGAGGTTCTCTCTTGCTTCCTCCTTCCATCCAGTTTGTTCTGCCACTGGATCTGCCTCCCTGAAGCATGGTCACGTGGCTCCTGTCTGAACTTTGTTCCTGTTCTTTACAGCCCGCGCAGTGAAGTCCAGTCTCTCACCAGCATTTCAGACCTTCCACACTGTTCCACACCTTGTCTCTGACTCCTCTCCCTCCCCACTCTCTTCTTTTGTCCCCTAAGCTCTGAGTGTTGGAACTACAGACAACACTTTCCCATCACTCGATTTTCATACACTTTTCTCACTGTTTGAAATGTCCTTTTATTCACCCCTTTGTATCCATTTCCTGCACGAATCTATTCGTCTTTAAAATGCCTCCTCTTTTGATCAACTTCTTATCTGCTTCTACTCAGCCCACAAACTCTAAGCTAGAATTATGATTTTCATTCCATGAATAGTCATAGCACATATTCTGCTTTTGTAACTTAAACAGATTATTCATGTACTTTTTGCTGCCATGTATGACTAAACTTCTAAATTGCTTAAGGGAAGGAGACTTGTATTTGTTGATTGTTACATTTCTAAATTCTCTTTCTGTGTCTGGTTTTGATGTGTATATCATAACTACATAATTGATATACTGTTTTGGATAAATCAGTCAATGCTTAATGGCAGATATAAAAACTCTTATATGTTATTTCAGCTGATGAACTCTAACTTCTTTGATATATATAGCACTAATGAGATTAGATACTTTTCCTAGGTTAAAAGTCTTCTGCTCTCCAGTCATTGACAAAAAAAAAAAAAAAGCCACAGTAGTTGCTAGGCAACAGTGACTAACATTTGTATTTTTATCTTCAGAAAGTTACCCCAGCAAAACCTGTTTCCATAAAATCTATTGAGTTGTAGCACTAAAACTGTATTCTCTAAGGTCTTAGAACAGTGTAGAGCCTTCACTGTACTTGGGATTTTGAAAAATCAATTTGTTATCTAAACATTGCTGCCAGTGAAAAAAAGCAAAACAATTATTGTTTCACTAACTAATGTAGTTAGTAGTGAAAGTAGACAAAGTAAGATAATGGAGTGTGTATACTGTGTCTTGGGCTACAGTTTTCTGGAAAAACAATGTAGGATGTTTAACCCTAAATTAAGACTAATCCTTCTTTGTAGAAGTGGTGTAAGTATTGAAACAAAACCATGGGCCACATATGTACATGTAGGAAATTGGAAGAAGTGTCTCATCTCTTGTTTTGGGTATGAAATAGACTCTGCTGTGTCAGTTACTAACTTTGTATGAATACTCTTCTGGTTATTCTGGTTGTCTTTATTGTCTTCACTGTTTTAAGAATCTTCCCTTTATTATTGTGCAGAATGATGGAGCTTGCTTTATCTTGTTCCCATTTTGCACTGTATGCATTCACTTAGTAGCTATGTGGGACTGTCTAGTCTTTGGTAGACTATATCGTGGTCTCTGATGGCTTGAATAAGAAGTGGGAGGAATGTGTGGGGAGTGTGCTGGACAAGAACATAGTGTATAGTGGGCAAAACTGAGATTGTGGGAGGATTAGTCACATGGCTTAGAGGAAAAATGCTGTTGCAAAGATAATGGATCATTTGCTTCCTGAATGAGCCATTCATGAGGAACCACTGTCAAATCACCAAACTTTTCTGAATGAGATTTTCCAGAAACTCCTACTGGTTAGTACTTGGTAGTGTGAGAGACTTTGTTTAAATAAACCTTTACAACTTTTAATTTTATTAATGACTTAGGAGGAGAGCGATCTGCAAAAGTTATTGTTAAATTAAAACATGATTCCTTTTGTGAATGTACATTGATTAAAAACCAGATATACCATTAAAAATATCAATTTTGGTTATGTTTTTTAAAAAGAAACATCTTCCCTTCCCTTTTGACTAACTAGTGTATTTCTTAACTAGAGCTTTAAGAATTAATCTTCACTGTGTGTTTTCACAAGCAGTAATCAGTGTTGAACTTTATAAGCATATCACCTTTGGACTTCTGCCCTGCACACAAATTATGTGCAAAGTGAAACAATACCTTGTACAGTTTATTTTTTTAATAAATTTAATTTTAAATTTAAATAATTTTTGCTGAAGAATCTGGACCATCGATTTTTAAAATAAATTTCAATTATTTTTGCTTAGTGCAGTTTCTTAAGTAAGATGAGGTTCGGTTGCCACTTGGTGAACTCCCTGGTTTTCTAATAGAACTTAATATGTTAGTCACCTGGAAATTTGGGATGCAAATGTAACTATATAAATGTGTCTGTCCTAGTAAAGATTTAAAGCTGAATTAAGACAAATATTTCTGATATTCCAGGCTTGAGTAACTATCAGAGATGGTTAATTATAACTGAACTATGTGTTAGTACAGTGGTAGTAATTTTTAATGCAGAGCACTTTGACCCCCTGGAGGTTACAGAGGGTACTACACTTTATCTTGGTTGTCTTTGAAAATTGTACAGAATGTTCACATAAATATTATATGTAGCTTCAGAACAAGCCAAAACCTTTATTCTTTGACATTGCATACAAACGGTGTGAAAATATACACCCTGTGCTCTTAATAACAAAATAGACAATAATAGATTTGTTCCTTACAGAGTACATATAAATCAAAACCTTATACATTTTACTATCACTCACACTTATTGTGTACAGGGAACTAAGGTCTTGTTCCTACTTTCCAGAGTGTACACAGTCGATAGGAGAGATTGGAGGTGTAAGCACATGTAATTATAAGACCAAGACAGCCTCATACGAGAAGAATTGACCAAAAGTACCAGGCTGCTGTGAGTAACTGCTTCTTTCTAGCTGGGAAGATCAAGGAAGGAGTTGAAGTTGTGATTTGGAGCTGGATTCTGAAGGAGGTATTGGCAAGAAGAAGAAGAGGAAAGATGCTCCTTGAGCTATGGTTTGATTTACATAGACAGGAGCCAAGGAGACACACACACACACACACACACACACACACACACACACACACACACACACACAGTATGTGATGTGATGGTGGAGAGGAGGACAGGGGCAGAGAAATTCCCTAAGTATGACTAGCAAGATTCACTCTATCCTCTCCCTTCCCTCCGCTGTTTCTTAGTGGGAGAAAGAGGGTAGGAGAGAAGACCTTAATCTTACCCCGTAGTCCTTTATTCTTTTTTGCTTTCCCACTTGCCATTTTAGGATGGTAAGAAATTATGGAAAATATGACAAGGGAAGGTGGTCTGTGGGGGTGGAACTAGGCAGAAAGAACTGCAGGGAGCACAGAGGACTCTTCACCATACTCTGTCCGCGTTATTCTTCCTGAAAAAGAAAGAATGTCCTCTCCTTTTCCAGAGCTTGGCAGAGTCCATCATAAGACAGAGCAAGGAGAAGATGACTGGGGCAGTTCTGCAGCTGACCATTTGTAATCCATCTGCCTATTATTAATGAGATTAGAGAACATAGACTGTGTAGTGTGGCAAAAAATAAAATACTTAGCTTATCAAAATAATCTAGATAGACCTTAACCTTAGTTATTCTATGTCATCATCATAATCAACAATTAAATTTTATTCAGGACCTACAAGATACACAGAATTGTCTTACAACACAGTAGGCTTTTTAAAAAAATTTATTTGAATTGGTGGAAGGAGTTTAAAACAAATACTTTTCTGCAGAAAAATGGTACTTAAAGGAACAATCATGGCATGGGATGCTGGCTAGACAAATGTTTTAGCGCTTCAGTCATAGTCTTTAAGAATATGTGTGAAGTGCACATGTGCTTGTGCATGCATTTTTTTCCTTCTCCATAAGTAAAAAGAGAAAAACTAAAACAGTGAAAGAATAGGTTTGAAAAAATATCAAAACTGGGGAATGATTTCTAAAGGTGTCTTTTGAATAAACGAGTCAGCTGGAGAGGTTTATGGCTTGAAAGAGAAAACTGTCATGTTTCAGATCATAGAGTAAATAATATAGCTCCTACTTTGGATTACTTGTCAGGTTTTCTCCCTTTTTTTCTTACAATGAACTTATTTATTTTCTCATAAAATACTGTGTTTTTGTCCATTTGTGTTGTTATTAAGGAATCCCTGAGGCTACGTAATTTATAAAGAAAAGAGGTTTCTTCAGCTCACAGTTCTACAGGCTGTAGAAGAAGCATGGCACCAGCATCTGGTTCTGGGGAAGGCCTCAGACTGCTTCCATTCATGGTGGAAAGCGAAGGGGAACTGGTGTGTACAGAGAACATATGGCAAGAGAGAGAGAAAAATTGTGCCAGAGTCTTGAGAGAGAGGAGGTGTCAGGGTCTTTTTAACAACCAGTTATTACAGGAACTAAGAGTGAGAACTCACTCCCATGAGAACGGTGCCATGCTATTCATGAGGGATGCACCTCATGACCCAAATATCTCCCACCACGCCCCACCTCCAATGCTGGGAATTAAATTTCAACATGTAACTTGTTAGGGCCAAACAAATCACATTCAAACCATAGCATACTCTTTCTTTGCTTTTTGAGAAATTACGTCAGGTTGAAAACTGTATTCTTTGATAGTGCATGTAGTCAGTTCTTTTTGTGAGGATTGTTCTAGGAGTTTGGGAACAATTTTCCTCTTCTACAGAAAATTGGAGACTATTACTGGGTATTTATCAGGGCACTAGGGATTGTGCATTTATGTGCATGTGTGATGTAACCACTTCATTCTTACTATTTGTAAAAATTCTGTTGAGGTTTACATGTAATTGAATGGCTAAATGTGATTCTGGAAAATATATTTGGTACGCTTTTAGAAAATATTTGCTATATCAGTTAAAACTCTTCTTACTTCAAACTCTGGATAAGATATTATGAATGTTACTGATTGTGGAGGTTACATCTTTGAGGTTACATACACTTGAGCAAAGAAGGTAAATAGCTGAGACACCTAACTATATGAACTTTTCCTTCAAAAGATAAATTGGTAGTAATTTTCTGATTGTCCACAGGCAGTCCTCCTGAGAGAGTCACCAGAGTTCTATAGAGATGCGCTATATGATTGTAATCTCTTTTTCAGGTTCTGCCACTTGCAGGGAAAACAACAACAGAAAGGAAATTAAGGAACCATCCCTACAGTTTACCCAGATAGTCCCAGAAGGGCCATAGACATTGTGTCCCAAGGAGAAAAGCTGCAGGCATCTGAGGATAAACTACTGCAGAACTACTTTGACCATAAAGCCAACCTAGAAGACTTTGACTCCAAGGTATAAGGTGGGTTAGAAGAACACAAGCTTAAAAATTACAAGCAGGATTGTTAGATCAGGCAGCTTAATGATAGCAAAAGTTAGTGAGACATTACCAAGTCACAGAAAGATGTTTCTTTATGTCTTTTATTTGTACATCAGATTTTTAAATAATGTAATGATCCTCATTACATTTAGTCATCTTAATAAAAAAGTTTTTTGATGTTGTTGTTTTAAGGATAGGATAGGAAGCAGAAAACATTTGGAAATATTTGTTAACCTTTTTCTATTTTCTGTCTGTAGTCTGGCATCATGTGGAAGTATGACAGTACCCTCCCTTTCTTGAGTAATGAGTATGCAAACCTAATCCTAAAATGACCTAGAAGTTATCCTTGCTTTTTTTATATGCATATACACAAACTCACATGTGTCTACATACACACACATTCCTAAAATGCATCCGCTTTTTATAATTCTCCATAGTAAACAATCACACAATTGATTGTTTTCTCTTTTCCTGTAAGATAAAAATGACTAATTTAGTGCTATCAGTACTTACTTACTGTGGTCTCCTTGTCATCTTTGATATTTGCAGTTGTTATTTTAAGAGCTACTTCACATATGCTATGTGACATCTTAGGCCCAGTGAGTTTGGTCTTCATAATGTAGACCCCTCCCGGTTGTCTGAAGCTTTCTACTTTCTCAAGGTCAGTGATCTCCAGGGTGAGAGGTAGTATTAGTGCTCTTAGGAAGCTTTTGCAAGCTGGGTATTCTCTACTGAAATTCTTATTTGCCCTGGGTACAGGGGTGGTGGTGGTAGAGGCAGTGATAACTTGGGAAAACTCCCTATGTGTTCTGATATCACTTCCATCCTTTCCTTACATGGAGTGGTCCCTCTTGGAAAAGCAGAAACTAAGGCTTCATAACTTAGCATAATCATTGTTATATAAGAATCTTTCTGTTTATTACAGCATTGTTTAAAACTACATTTTAGATTAAAGCTTGCAAGCTGGTAGCCCACAGGCCAAATTTTAGGCTAACATTTTTTAAAAATGTGAACATTTTCTTTTTTTAAAAAAGTAATTGCCAATATTTGAAGATCTGGAAACGTCACATAAAAATCAATGGATCCGATAGTTTGCTTATCTCAGAAGAAAGATTTGAGTCTTACTTTTATTCCAAGGACTGCAGTTTGCTAGTCTTTAGCATTTCCTACATATTTATCCCAACCAACCTTATGGATTTATGGTACTTGACATATGTAAGCTTTTGAGTTCAAGAATCCTGCTTTGTCAATTTCTTCTCCTTTCCTTACATGAAGTCACTTTCATGTACTTTAACTTAACACTCTGTTACTATTTATTCTCTGCCATTATTTTAGCATTTGTTATTTCATACAAAATATTTGAGCTTTGAGAATAATGATCTTCTGAGTTAACTTGACACCTGCCAGGCTTACCTATGAAGAAGGAGGACTTCTCCAAACTAAGATGGCCCATTGGTTTTAGCTAGGCGATTTGACTTTTATAGTGACGTGAGCTGAAGTGTTTTTTCCAGACACTGAGATTGTCATCTCAGAGTCTGATATTTCATGATATAAGAGTTCCATTGCCTAATCAAATTGTTTTGGTCCCAGGAATGTAAAACTGTCTCATTGAGTAGGCTTCTTTTCAAATGACACCAGTAGGGATTTGGAGTCCATTTTCTAGTTCTTCACTCATGATGGACACCAGGGTGACTCTGTGAGCTGAGGCCTCAACAGGTGTATAGCTTTTGACACTGAGAAATCTTGCCATCAGAATTAGACATCTCTTCAAGCACAGTGGATCATAGTTAATCATAAAACTTGTCTTTCCCTATCTTTGATTGCTATATATTACTGTGAAGTGAAATTTATTAGTAATGTTCCTCTTATTTTGATATTGAACCAAACTTTTACATGGTAATAAAGTACTTTAGCCATGGAAGCATTTCAAATCATAGGGTTCTTATGGCATAGCACTTCTCTGTTTACATTAGCTAATCTCAAATGTGGGGACACTGACAAGCTTTGAAAAGCAATGGTTCTTTTTTGCTTTTTTAACAAAAAATACGAAAACCTAAGGTTTACAGAAGTTTTTCCACAACCCATTTAGATTCCAACTGGTAGTGCCTGTTGCGTAGGCAGATTTTAGGCCTCAGGATATCCATTTTTTCCCCTAGATAAATCAGATAAATTGTAAATCTCTTCCTAATTGGTATTCATTTTTAAATGTTGAGGCAAACAAGAAAGAAGGCACTGGGTTGGATTTTATTAGTGTCCTTCTGCCTACATTATTTTGCTTCATAGAATCTCTTAGATTGGTCTTTTTTCTGTCCCAAGGACTGCAGTTTGCTAATCTTTAGCATTTCCTACATATTTAACCCAACCAGCCTAATGGATTTATGGTACTTGCCTGGCACATGTAAGCTTTTGAGTTCAAGAGTCCTGCTTTCAGTGTCAATTTCTTCTCCTTTCCTTACATGAAGTCACTTTCATGTACTTTAATGTAACACTCTGTTACTATTTATTCTCTGCCATTATTTTAGCATTTATTATTTCATACAAAGTATCTCTTGGTACTTGACCACATGCAAAGATGAAATGTACGTGAACCTCTTTAACTGTCAAGTGTAAATTCACAGAAATATAATATCTGGAAGTCTGTGTCCACACATTGGCTGAGATGTGACTTGACTATATGAGAAAGAAATTAAACTCTGTTTTGAAAGGGAAATTTGGGTGATTGACATCTCTGTTTTTAATGAAATTTGTTTGCTTTTATTGTTCATTGGTCATAGAAAGCTCCTTTATCTCCTTTTCTTGGAGTTTCTGTTATCAGTTCCACATTCTGTTCCCCTTAACTTCCTGAGGAAATGATAACCAGGACTAAAAACAATGGAAAAAATGTTGAGAGGGCTTAGAAGTCATTATTGACATATAAAATAGGTTGACGTCTGTGTGTGTGTGTGTGTGTGTGTGTGTGTGTGTGTTTAAAGGGTAAACTCAGCAAATCAGCTAACCAGTCAGCAAATATAACATGTAGGCAAAACTTGGAAGAGTCCAAAAAGTATTCAACCCTGACATGGTATGAAAGCTGACATTTTCTCCCTTTTATATGTTGCAGGAGTCATGAGACTTCCACCATGGGTAGTAGAAATAGAGGAAATACCAAGGAAGAATTGGCAGTGCGAATACTCTTCTTTTACTTGCCCTCTTTTTTCCTGTCCTGGGTTTTGTCTCAGATTGAAAGGTGTCTCTCCTGCTCAAGGGGCACCTTATACCAAGAGCTGAGGGACCCAAGGGGAAGTAGTAGGAGAAAGTAGCCAGCTCCATTCTCCAAGGATGAGGCATGAGATCCCAAAACTTCTTTCTCACTCCCTTTTAAAAAATGAGGACAAGGGAAGAAGGAACATTCTTTGTCCAGAGAGAAAAACTGTGTTCCAGGCCAGCTCTTCTCTGTGCATTTTCTTTTTCATTCTGCTAGGTGAGAATTTTTTAGTAAATGAGTTCCTCAAGCATCTGAAATATTTAGACCAGCTCTGAAAAATAAATTGTATACTAAATACTTATGCTATAAAAGCAGAACTGTATAGGTAATTAAATAAAAAAGGGAGTACACTATTAATGCCAAGGTTTTCATAGGTAAATAATAGGGAGGAAGAAAAGTTTTATTTGTTTATTAAGATAACTTATTGATTTATTTAAAAAAAAAATTTTTTTTTTTAAGAGACAAGGTCTTGCTCTGTTGCCCAGACTAGAGTACTGTGGCACAATCAAAGATCATTGCAGTCTCAAACACGTAAGCTCAAGCTATCCTCCTGCCTTAGCCTCCTGAGTAGCTAAGACTACAGGCACAGGACACCATGACTGGCAAAGTTTGTTTTTATTTTCCTTTTTGTCTACCTAAAAATAACTATATATCTTTCTGTCTCACTAAGTACTTAACAATGACATTCTTTTTTTTTTTTTTTTGAGTTGGAGTCTCACTCCGTCGCCCAGACTGGAGTGCAGTGGCTGCTCCCGGCCACCGCAGCCTCGACCTGCTGGGTTCCGGTGATCCTGCCACCTCAGCCTTCCAAGTATCTGGAACTACAGGCCCGCGCTACCACGCCCGGCTAATTTTTTATTTATTGTAGAGATGAGGTCTCACCAAGTTGCCCAGGCGGGTCTCGAACCCGTGGACTCAGGCAATCCACTCACCTCAACCTCCCAAAGACGTGGGAATACAGGCTGAGCCACCGAGCCTGGCTTCGACATTCTTTTAAATAGTTTCATAGCAATCCATCTTGTAGACATACCATAATTTATTTAATGAAGTCTTTTATAATTGGACATTATTCAGTAATGAAACATACAATTTGATGAAATTTGACAAATATATGCGGTGGCATAACTACCATAAAAACTATGACATACATAGAACGTTTCTATCGTTGTAAAAGGTTCTCTTGCATCCATTTCAGTAATCCTTTTTTCTAGTCCTTTGCCTTCTGTAACTTTAGTTCTGCCTTTTCTAGAATTCATATAACTGACACCTTATAGTATGTAGTCTTTTTCTTTTTTTGTTTGATATCTTATTTAGCATAATGATTTAGAGATTTCGTCATGTTATTTGTTTATCAGTAATGTGTTTCTTTTTATTGCTGAGTAGTATTATATTGCATGAGTATATAACAATATGTTTATTCCATTTACCAGTTGATGATTTTTATAAATTTTAAAGATGTGGGGTACAATTTAGGGTAAAGTAAACAAATGTTCATTATGTAGGTACCCTTGTTGATGAGGTGTACCCCCCCTCCCCTGGCAGTTTCCCACTACTGCCAATCTTATCCCCCTCCCCCCAGGAGTTTCCCACTACTGCCAATCGTTTCTTGTGGTATTACAATAATTGTTCAAGGTCCGCTTATGAGTGAAAACATATGATACTCAGTTCTTTGTTTCTGTGATAGATCACTCAGTATTATAGACTCTAAGTCCATCCAAGTTGCTGTGAAATTCATAATGTCCTTTGTAACTGCGCAATATTCCATTGTGTATATGTCTTTCAATGGCAGCACGGTTGTTTTCATGCTTTTGCTATTGTGAACAATGCTGCAATAAACATGTCTGTGATGGTATCTTTTTCATAGAGTGATTTGAGTTCCTCCAGGTATATTCTCAGAGGGGGATTGCGGGGTTGTATGGAAGGTTGATTTTTAGATCTTTTAGGAATCACCAGTTTTCCACAGAGGTTATATAAGTTTACACTTCCACCAACAGTGTAGAAGTGTTCTCTTTTTGCTACATCCTCTCCAGCATCTGTTGTTTTTTGAGTTATTGATGATGGCCATCCTGACTGGAGTTAGGTGGTATCTCAGTGTGGTTTTAATTTGCATTTCTTTGATAACTAGTGAGGCTGAACATTTTTCTCATGTATCTGTTAGCTGTTCGTCTGTCTTGGTTTGAGAAGTGTCTATTCATATCTTTTGCTCACTTTGTAATGGGGCTGTTTGTTTTTTTCCTTTTGGTACATTTGAGTTCCTTGTAGATCCTAGATATTAGGCCTTTGTCAGATATACAGTTAGCAAATATTTTTTCCCAGTCTGGGAGCTGACTCCCTGCTCTCTTGATGGCTTCTTTTGCTTTGCAGAAACTCATCAGTTTGATGAGATCCCACTTGTCTATCTTATCTTTATGGCATGGGCACTTGGGGTTTTGATCAGGAATTAGTTGCCAGTTCCAATTTCCATAGGATGTCTCCTGCATTTTCTAAACTTCTTGTAGTTTGAAGTTTTGTGTTTAGGTCTTTGATCCATTTAGAGTTGACTTTTTGTGTATGGTGATAGGTAGGGATCTTGTTTTAATCTTCTGCATGTGGTCAGCCAATTTTCCAAGCACTGTTTACTGAATAGGTTCTCCTTTCCCCATTAGTTGTTGGTGGAGGCTTTGTTGAAGACGAGTTGATTGAGAAATTGATGTTTTGCTGCTGGAATCTGTATCCCATTCCATTGGTCTATATGCCTGTTCTTGTACCAGTACCAGGTTGTTTTGGTAATTGTAGCTTTATAATAAAGTTTAAAGTCTGAGAATATGATACCTCCTGCTTTTTTTTTTTTTTTGGCTGAGGATTGTTTTGGCTATTTGTGGTCATTTATGTTTCCATATGAATTCCTGTATTGTCATTTCCAGGTCTAGGAAGAATGCTGCTGGTAATTTAATGGGTATTGTGTTAAATCTGTAGATTGCCTTAGGTAGAATGGACATCTTAACAATGTTGATTCTTCCAATCCATGAGCATGGAGTATTTTTCCATATGTTTGTGTGTCGTCTTTGATTTCTCTGAGCAGTGTTTTGTAGTTTTTCTTGTAAAAGTCTTTCGCTTCTCTGGTTAGGAAGATGCCAAGGTATTTCATTTTGTTTGTGACTATTGTGAATGGGAGTGTGCTTTTTATTTGGATTTCTGTCTTTATTGTTGGTGTATAGTAATGTGGCTACCTTCTGCATGTTTATTTTATACTCTGAGACTTTGCCAAAGTCCTTTATCAGTGCAAGGAGGTCTTTGACAGATTTTCTTGGGTTTTCGACGTATAGAATCACGTTGTCTGCAAAGAGGGATAATTTGACTTCCTCTTTTCCTATTTAGATATCCCTGACCTCCTTCTCTTGTCTGATTTCTCTAGCTAGTACTTCCAAAACTATGTTGAAATGGAGGAGTGAGAGTAGGCATCCTTGTCTTGTTACAGTTTTCAGGGGAAATGGTTCCAATTTCTGTCTGTTAGTATGTTGGCTTGGGTTTCTCGTAGATGGCTCTTACTATTTTGAGATATGTTCCATCTATGCCTAACTGTTTGAGGGTTTTTATCAAGAAGGTGTACTGGATTTTATCAAAAGCTTTTCCAATGTCTAATGATATAATCATGCGGCTTTTGTTTTTACAACTGTTGATGTATTTAATTACGTTTATGGTCTTGTGAATGTTGAGCCAGCCCTGCATCCCGTAGATGAAGCCTACTTGGTTGTGGTGGATGATTTATAAGATGTTGTTGAAGCCGGGCTCGGTGGCTCAGCCTGTAATCCCGCGCCTTTGGGAGGCTGAGGTGAGTGGATTGCCTGAGCCCGTGGGTTCGAGACCCACCTGGGCAGCGAGACCTCATATCTACAATAAATCAAAAAATCAGCCGGGCGTGGTAGCTCATGCCTGTAATTCCAGCTACTTGGAAGGCTGAGGCAGAAGGATCGCCGGAGCCCAGCAGGTCGAGGCTGTGGTGGCCAGGAGTGGCCACTGCACTCCAGTCTGGGTGACAGAGTGAGACTCCAACTCAAAAAAAAAAGATGTTGTTGGATCTGGTTTTTTGGATCTTGTTAAGAATTTTAGTCTCTATGTTCATCAAGGATAGTAGTTTTCTTTCTCTATTGGATCTTTACCAGGTTTGGGTATCAATGTGATATTAGCTTCATAAAATGGGAAGAGTTCCATCTTTCTTGATTGCCTGGAATACTTTCAATAGGATTGGTATCAGTTCCTCCTTGTATGTTTTGTGGAATTTTGCTGGCAAGCCATCTGGTCCAGGGCTTTTGTGTCTGTGTGTGTGTGGGTAGCTTTCTTATGACATAATCAGTTTCCTGGATTGTTTGTTATTTGTTTATATAGGATCTCGATTTCTTCTTGTTCCAACCTGGGGAGACTGCATATGTCAGAAAGTCCTCTATTTCCTTTAGGTTTTCAAGTTTGTTTCCATACAAGTGTACATAGTAATCTCTGATAATCTTTTGTATTTCTTCAGGGTCAATTGTGACTTTATCTTTTGCATTTCTGATTGTGTTTATCTGGACTTGTCTCTTTTTCTTCGTTAGTCTAGCTAGAGGTCCATGCATCTTATTTATCCTTTCAAAGAACCAACTTTTTGTTTTGTTGATTTTTTTGGTCTTATCTTTTTGTCTTCTGTGTCCCAAATTTGGGTTTTTATTTTGGTGATCTGGATTCTTATGTTGAAGTTAGGGTTGTTGTGATCTTGCTTTTCCAGCTTCCTTAGGTGATTTGTTAGGTTGTTAACTTGTGATCTTTCCATTTTCTTCATAAAATAGAAGTGTGAATTTCCCTCTTGGTACTGTCTTCATGGCATCCCAGAGATTTTGATAAGATGTTTCTTCATTTTCATTTGTTTCCAGGTATCTTTTAATTTCTATTTTGATTTCCATGTTGACCCAGGTGTTGTTTAGCATCATGCTATTTAGTGTCCATGTCTTTGTGGGTTTGGGGGGAACTTTGTTGGTTTTGATAGTTATTTTTATTCCACTGAGGTCTGAGAAGGTGCTTGATGGTATTTCAATCTTATGGAATTTATTTATGGTTGATTTATGGCCAAGGATATGGTTGAGTATATTCCATGTGGTGATGAGTAGAATGTATATTCCATGGTTTTTGAGTAGAGTGTTCTGTAGATATCAATTAAGTCCATTTGGTCAAGCATTACATTGAGGTTCCAGATCTGCTTGTTGGTTTTTTTGTCTTGATGATCTGTCTATGGTTGTAAGTAGGGTATTTAAGTCCCTAGCTATGATAGCGTTAGAGTCAATATCTTTTTTTAGTTTACCTAGAAGGTGCTTTATGAAAGTTGGTGCTTCTGTGTTGGGTGCATATATGTTTAGGATGGATATTTCTTGTTGATGGATTGAACCTTTTATCATTATGTAGTGATCGTCCATATCTTTTTAAATTTTTTTTTAAAAATTAAAGTTGGAATCACACTCTGTCGCCCAGGCACCGCAACCTCGACCTGCTGGGCTCCAGCGATCCTTCCACCTCAGCCTTCCGTGTAGCCAGAACCACAGGCATGTGCTACCACACCCAGACTAATTTTTTTATTTGTTGTGGAGATAAGGTCTTGTCAAATTGCCCAGGCTGGTCTTGAACCCATGGGCTCAGGCAGTCCTCTCTCTTTAGCCTCCCAAAGTGCAATTACAGGCTTAAGCCACCGTGCCCAGCCAGCTCTTTTTAAATTTTTGATAGCTTAAAGAGTATTTTGTCTGATATTAAGATTGCGATTTCTGCTTTCTTTTGTGTTCCATTTGCCTGAAATTTTGTATCCTATCCTCTTACTTTAAGCTGTGAGTGTCCTTTCTGGTGAGTGAATCTCTTGGATCAATATATTGTTGCCTCATGATATTTTATACATTTTGCCATTCTGTGTCTTTTCATTGGTGCATTTAGTCCATTCACATTCAGGCTAATTATTGAGATGTGAAAGTTTATCCTTGTCATGAGGTTCTTATAGAGTTTGTTGCTGTTTCTGCTGTTTGTTTATTTTTTTGTCTTTTTTTTAATTTTTGGATTGATTCATGTGTGTTTTCAATCTTTTTCCTATGTATTCTTGGGAAGGGCATTGTTGTTCTTTTTTTCCTTTCTTCTGTGTTCAATACTTTCTTTCGTGTTTCTTGTAGAGCTGGTCTGGAGGCAGTGTAAACTCCTAGGAATTAAATGCCTAGGAAGAATTTTAATTTTCCATCACTGATGAAGCTTAGCTTAGCTGGGTAGGTAATACTTGGTTGAAATTGTTTATCTTGAGAACTTTGAAGATTGGGCTCCAAGCTCTCCTAGCCTGAATGAAGTGTTTCTGTAGATAAGTCTGCTACTATTCCAATTGGTCTCCCTTGGTAGGTAGTCTGACCTTTCTCTATTGCTGCTATTAGGATTTTTTCTGTTATACCTACTTTGTATGGGCGAATGACTATGTGTCTAGGAGTTGGTCTTAATTGTTGTCTTACAGGGGTTCTCTGAATCTCGTGTGTTTGAATGGTTGTGTCACTGATGAGATGAGGGAGGTTTTCTTGGATAATTTCATGGAATGTTTGTTCCATGATAGTCTCTGTCTCTCTATCTGCCTCAGGGATTCCAATTAATCTTAGGTTCAGCCTCTTGAAATAATTGCTTATCTCTTGGAGGTTCCGTTCTGCTGTTTTAAGCTTTTTTCTATGTTTTTAACAGTTTGAGTTAGTTCTATATTTTTGTCCTCAAGCTCTGAGATTCTTTCTTCTGCTTGGTTAATTCTGCTTTTCATGCTTATCAGTTTGTTATTTATTTCATTCACTGTATTTTTTATTGCTGTCACCTCAGTTATCAACTCCTTCATTCTTTCCTCTTGTTTTTCCTCATTTCTGTTTATTCTCTCTGTCATTATCTTGATATCTGGGGTTGTGGTTTGAGACCAGTCATTCTAGGGTGCTCATCATTGTTTACATTCCGTAGTCTATATTCCCAGTAGTTGACCTCCCAGGGGTCTGTGTGAGTTTCTTCATTTAGTTTTTCTTCATTTGTATAGGTTCCCCCCCCCTCTTTTTTTAAACCTCTTCTTTCATTCTGTTGTTCAGTGATGGTAGGGTAGCTTTTACTTCTGTTTGCTCAATCTTCTATTCTTCCTTATGTAGATCTCTGGTTTTGTTCATTTCTGAAACTGAACTGTGGCAGGGGAAAGAGCTGTACTTTTTGCAGTTTTGAGGTTTAATTTGGGGGGGAGCTGTGATTCAGAAAATATTCCAGTATCTGCTCACAGGTGTGTGGGCTCCCTGGAACCCACTTCCCACCACCTTACAATCTGTCCATGCAGTAGGGGTACATGTTTACCCCCTGAAAGCAGAATGAGGTGATAAAAAGGAAAAGAATGGAAAAATGAAGGAGGAAGATAAAAGGAAGATGAAGAGAGAGAAGAATAAGAGGCTAAATAGACTGGTATACCAACTAACAAATTAAGAGAGAAAGAAACAAAGACAGAAAAGATAAAAAAGTAACAGACAATCATACAAACATGCAAACTGGCAAAAACCCCACTATTTATGTACACTCCCTCAAAAATACCCATATACAAACAGAAAATCTAAAAAAAGCATTAAAATAACAAAAAAAGCAACTATGAAAACAAAATAAAAACAGAAAGACAGAAGAGAAAAAAAACTAAAACAAACAAATTAAAAAAAAAACCCAAAGCAAAACTCACTCTGTGGCCTTTCCTGTAACTCCAACTTCCTTTCATCTGCCACTGCTGTGTTAAGGAACAACTCTGTTCTCCAGCTCCTCCCCATGCTCTCACATAGACTTGCTGTCAGCATGGGTCAGATACCCCACAGACTACTGTGGGAAGAGGGTGGATCAGATCTGAACTCACCCAGCTTGCTGCCACTGCTGTCAAGTCTCACTGGCAAAATTTTTAAAAATTTTGTAGAGACAGTATCTTGCTACACTGCTCAGGCTGGTATCAAATTCCTGACCTCAAGTAATCCTCAAATTCCTGACCTCAAGTAATCCTCCTGCCTTGGCCTCTCAAAGTGTGCCATCACGCCTACATAATTTTCTCCTTCCCCCATTTTGTTGTCCTTTTTAAAAAATTATTTAAAAATAATTTAGAAAACCCTCAAACTTATACAAAAGGGAAAAGAATAGTATAGAAAACTCCCATATGTACACACCCATTTATTCTGAAGTTATTAGAAGTAGACATCACATCGTATCTACCCCTATGCATCTCTTAATGTGCACATTTTCCTACAAAGCCATAATGCATGTCACACCTAAAAATATGAATGATACTTTTTCGGTATCATCTAGTACACATTCCATATTCAAATTTCCCTGATTGTCTCAAAGTTGCCTTTCTATACTTGGTTTAATTTGAATCAGATCCGAAGACGTGCACACATTTCTTTGGTTATTGGATCTGGAATACTCCCCTTTTTTCAGTTCCCTTACGTGAAGAAACTAAGCTACTTGGGCAATAGTACATTCCTCATGCTGGGTTTGGATTACTGTAGTTAGTTAACCTTTTTCTCGATTATCCAAATTCATTAGAACTTGAAAGTTCGATCTAGAGACTTGACTGGATTCAGATTTAGCCTTTTTGGCAAGAATTCTGCTTCCTTGGTGCTGTCTACTTTATGTGGTATCACCTCAGGAGGCACATATGGTCTGGTTACCTCAACTTCAGTGTTGCTATGTTTGGATAGTAGCTTTAGGGAGTAACATCCTTATCCCTCTATTATGAAGTTAACCTATTAGATTTTTTTCACCTAATGATTTTGTCCACCACTAATCATTGCTTAAATACATTATTTCATTAGGGGTTATTAAAAAATGACGATCTCCTCCCAATCCTACCGTTCCTTCTATATTTATTAGCTGGGATTATTTTATTAAGAAATTTGTGAGCTGGGCTTGGTGGCTCAGCCTGTAATCCCACACTTTGGGAGGCTGAGGTGAGTGGATTGCCTGAGCCCGCGGGTTCGAGACCCGCCTGGGCAACTTGGCGAGACCTCATCTCTACAACAAATCAAAAAATTAGCCAGGCATGGTAGTTCCAGCTACTTGGAAGGCTGAGGCAGAAGGATCGCCAGAGCCCAGCAGGTCGAGGCTGCAGTGGCCGAGAGCAGCCACTGCTCCCAGCCACTGCACTCCAGCCTGGGTGACAGAGTGAGACTTCAACTCAAAAAAAAAAAAAGAAAAAAGAAATTTCTGTCAGGGTGTGGTGGCTCATGCCTATAATCCCAGCACTTTGGGAAGCTGAGATAGGGGGAGTGCTTCAGTCCAGGAGTTCGAGACCACCTTGGGCAACAATAGTAAGACTTCATCTCTACAAAAAATTAAAATTAAAGCTAGCTAGGTGTGATGGCTCATGCCTGTAGGCCCAGCTTCTCAGGAGGTAGAAGCTAAAGCTATGATGAGCTATGATCATGCCATTGCACTCCAGTCTGGAGTGCAGACTCAAAAAAAAAAAAAAATTTCCTCATCAACTGGTATTTGGTGATCCTGAAGTATGGTTCATACAAGAAAGACAGGGTAATTGGTTAATATTTCCCTTATAATTGACAACTTCAGAGTTGGTGCTTCAGTTTCTTCAAAAGATGATAAATAATTTTTTGTTGTTGTTGCTTTTTTGGGGGGACAAAGTTTCCTTTTTTCTTAAGAATCATTATAAATTCATGGATTTCAAAATATATATGTTATATCTTACTTAATTGCAGTGTTCTCTTGGAAAAGAGAACCTATCACATGTGACTCAAAATGAATTTTCACATACTGAACACACCCATGTAATCAGCACCCAGCTCAAGATGCAGAATATTCCAGAAGCAGCCCTGTCCTATTAATTTCTTTGATTCTGCCTCTGAATGCATGTTGTCCCAGACTCCTCCTGTGCATTTCATAGCCAGTCTAAAAACCAACTATTTCACAGAGCTATGGTACCTTTTAGTAGAGAATGGAATCTAGTCTGGGCATTACAGGCGTGCTCATTCGCATCAGTTGTCAGTGTTTTCAGGTCTTTTCAGGGTACAGGGTAGAAAATACATACCTCCAAAAAGAAAAAAAAAATGAGTTCATACTGGTTTTCCTAAGTTAACTTTATAAAATTTTAATTTTTTTTATATTGATATTTCTCTTCTCTTACACTGAAACTCTTGGTTCAAAATAGCATTATAGGCTGGGGCAGTTGCTCACACCTGTATTCCCAGCACTTTGTGAGGCTGAGGCAGGAGGATTGTTTGAACCCAGGTGTTCAAGATCAGCCCAGTCAACATAGCAGACATCATCTCTAACAAAAAAAAAAAAGGAGGGGGTGCATAGTGGCACTTTTGTGTAGTCCTAGCTGCTCAGGAGGCTGAGGCAGAAGGTTCACGTGAGCCTAGGAAGTCAAGGCTGCAGTGAGCCGTGATTGTGCCACTGCACTTTAGCCTTAGTGACAGAGGGAGACCCCAACTCAAAAAATATATATAGCATTATAAACTTATTTACTTTATCCTTTAGGTACATAAAATAGTTTCAAATTAATAATCTCAGCATTACGACTACTAATTATTGTTTTATGTAGAGCAAACATAGTAAGGCATTAACTACAAGGTTGTTGTTTTTTTAACATCTTCTTCTTATTATTATTACTACTACTATTATAATAATTATTATTGTATTTTTAAATGACAAGGTCTTGGTCTGTTACCTGACCGGAATGAAGTGGTGTGATCACAGCTCACTGCAGTGCTGGGATTATAGGGATGAGCCATTGCGTTTTAGTCTTTCAAAATTTTTGCATGAAGTCAGAGGTGAACTTTTCCCCCAATTCCATTTTTAGTGTTAATGGTGATATGTTTCTTGGCAGTGAGATTCGGCCTATTAATCTTTAGTTCACCAGATAATTTGAGTATTTTGCAACTTACTACCTCCTATCCAGGAGATGTTCCAAGAGTGACCATGAGATTATTGAACTCTCTGGATGGTAGATCAGTCTGTGCCATATTGAATGCATTTATTAGTCTCCACCCCTCATCACAGTGCAGGTCCAGAAACAAAAGAAAGAGTCATGCTGTACATGAAGCAGAGAGTCTGAAGATGCCTCAGTGTTTTCATCTTCTTGATTCTTTTTCTTTGATAAATGAATATTTATGGTGCTTATTTTGGAACAATTTTATTTTCCTTTGGTCATGTAATCAAGTGCTTTGATTTCTGGATACATTGTATAATTTAGCCCTGGAAGAATATGTGTTCATAGAAAATATGAGAACAAGTAGTCTCTGCTTGCTTCCTTCCTTCTTTCCCTCCTTTTTTTATCCATCCATCCATCCTTATTTTTTTCCACAATGAGATCATTCCCTGAACCTGAATCTCAGAAGCAAGCAATGAGAAAGAAGGAGAGCTGCATCATTCCCCCTTTAGACTTTTAAACTAGTAAACTGTCTTCTCAAAATGTCTTGTTCCCAAACTACCATAAAGTTGGAATTCAATATTTATGAGTTTTTTTCCAAATGTATTTTTACATATGGAAGAATGGTTAATGTTTTAATTAGCTCGACTTTGAGAGTGATTTAAATTTTAACTTTATTTAATATTACAGTGAGCCAGCAACAAGAGCTACTTTGAAAGGTTTGACTTTCAAAGTAGCAATTTTAAACTTTGTTCCAGGGAGAAGTAACTATGAAGATGATGGACTAACACACAGGTTCCCCAAAACTTCAACTATGTATGGTCACTGATAATCATTTAAGGGTTTAAAATTTCAGTACCAGCAGTCATCTAAATAGATGTGTCTTTGATCATGTGTCTGACCTCATCCCTGCTATAGCTAAAGTATTTGCTCATTCATGTAGGCATTCATTCATTCATTCATCCAGCAAAGTCTGTTGAGTATCTACTCAGTATCCACCACACATTATTCTGCACTGTGGTGTTATAACAAGGAAAGCAAGAAACAGGACAGGTGAGGTGTCTTGGGATGGACAGTAAGAGTAAGCCAGGACACAGACTATTATTGAGTGAGACTAGTGCTGTGATGGAAAAGGAAAGAATGTTGTTCTAGAAAGTGACAAGGTGTGTGCCTAATCTGAGGTGACACTTGATCTGGGAACTGAAGGGTGATTTGCTGACTAGATTTTCATGTTTAGAATAGTAAGTTTGAATGTACTACAGAGTTGTTTTAACCAATAACTACAGATTTGGCATTTGAATTTATTTCCAAATGTCTATTTTTTTTCAACTGGCACTATAAGCAATTAAAGTTTAGGATAAAAATGCCTTGTTTTGTCAGTGTCTAAAAAAAACTGGTGAAAACTGGAGGAAGTCTTGGGTGAAGGGTATGTGGGAGCTCCCTATAGTATTTTTGTAACTTTTCTGCAAATTTAAAATCATTCCAAAATAAAACATTTAAAAGACAAATACTAGTGAAGAAATGCCAGAATGAATACTGAATACAGTACAGTGTTGCTTAGATTTACAAAGATGAAGCAACTGCACAGGAAGAGGGAAAGGGAGAGTGGTGGGCACAGAGAACCTGTTACCCGAATGCTCTTTCATTCTAGACTTTTGTCCCATTGCTCATTTTTTAAAAAGGCCAATTCTGCCTTTTTCTAATGCTTCATTTTAGTTTCTTTTTTTTTGAGTTGGAGTCTCACTCTGTCGCCCAGACTGGAGTGTTGGGCTACGGCGATCCTTCCTCCTCAGCCTTCCGAGTAGCCAGAATTACAGGCGCGCGCTACCATGCCCGGCTGATTTTTTTTATTTATTGTAGAGATGAGGTCTCGCCAAGTTGCCCAGGTGGGTCTCAAACCCAAGGGCTCAGGCAATCCACTCACCTCAGCCTGCAAAGCGTGGGATTACAGGCTGAGCCACCAAGCCCGGCTAATTTATTAATGCCAACAATCTAACAGAATTAAAAATAGAGTTAGTTTACCTTTGCCCTCTTTTTTATGCCCAACTTATTTTTGACAAAAGCAATTCAATGAAAAGAGAATAGCCTTTACAATAAATGGTGCTCAAGCAATTGGATATCAATATACAAAGCAATGAACCTCTAAACTTATGCCTTATGCAAAATTAACCCAAAATAGATCACAGATTTAAATATAAAATGTAAAATTACAAAGTTTGTTTGAGACCCGCCTGGGCAACTTGGCGAGGCCTCATCTCTACAATAAATAAAAAATGAGCCGGGCGTGGTAGCGCGTGCCTGTAGTTCCAGCTACTTGGAAGGCTGAGGCGGAAGGATCGCCGGAGCCCAGCAGGTAGAGGCTGCGGTGGCCGGGAGTGGCCACTGCACTCCAGTCTGGGAGACAGAGTGAGACTCCAACTAAAAAAAAAAAAATTACAAAGTTTTTTAAAAAAATAGAAAGTCTTGAGGATTTAGGACTAGGCAATGAGTTCTTCATATTTTCTAAATCCATTGTTTTACATTATTTAAATAGCAAATAATAATGAAATCTTCAGAAAAACAGAGAACTATCAGCAATCACCATGTGCATATCAATGACATGTCCTAGAGTTTCTAATTCAGTTTATATAGGCTATTCTTGATTATTTCTCAAGTACTGATGGAAAAAAGTTTTTAGAAAGGCACAATTCAGCTACTACCAAATATTTTTATATTCATGAGCTAAATTTTAATGGTAAGAAGAGATATTTAATGTTTTAAACAGATATCTTCTAAAACGTAGAATGATGTTTTAAGAAATAATATTAACTCTAGTAAAAGAAGTTAGTACAAATGCTCCTCAATTTACAATAAAGTTAGATCCCAATACAAATTCGAGAAATTGTTAGTCAAGCATAAGTCTGGGACCATCTGTATTTTCCAATTCTTTTCTCCTAGTCAGATCTATTAGTTTTGGCCATCATGACTATTTTTTTTAAAAATTTCTAGAATTTATTTTTTTAATTGACAAAATTGTATGTATTAATCATGTGCAACATGTCTTGAAATATGTACACATTATGGAATGACTGAATCAAGTTAATTAACATATGCATTACCTCACATAATTATCAATTTTTTTTTTGGTAGTGAGAACACTTCAAAGCTACTCTCTTAGCAGTTTTCAAGATCTTTTCTCTTTAATTCATGGAACACTCTTGGACTTCTTAGTGTTTTATGTGTCAGATGGAATTTAGAAAATCTTTTTCTTGTGGAGATTTAATAAAACTAGCATCACAGATAAAGCTTTGCTCCAATCAAAACAAATTTCTCTACCCTTTGTCTTATTAGCATTTTTCAGTTTGTTCATTTTTAAGCATAAAGTGTCTTTTTTCACATGTTAGGGGAGGTGGAGAAATCTGAAGTTGGCAAGAAGCAATTGAATTAAAAATCACCTGCATAAATGATTTGCCAACTGTAGTACAGATTAACAGACCAGCCAAACATGGGAAACTGGTCATCTATAGTCTTTGAAAGTACTCTTCAACATTTTGTTCCAAGAATGAGTTCTGATGGTTCATAGTTTAGTTCAGGAGGTCAGCAAACTATAGCTCACAAGTCAAATCTGGTTTGTAGCCTGTGTTTATAAAGTTTTATTGAAACATAGCCATACTTATTTGTTGAGTAGTTGTGACAGAGATTGTACAGTTCACAAAGCCTAAAATATTTTCTGTCTGTCCTTTTACATAAAAAGGTTGCAGACACCTTATCTAGCCAAAGTGACTGGGTTATCTCTTTTGGTTTCTGAATCTTGGATCCAAGAGATTTTGCAATTGCAAGGATTAGTAGACATAGTAGACATCAGAAGTCCTGTTGGTTCATGATAGAGCTTTTTGATTTATTTTCTTGTTTCTTCATAAATGACGGTATTGTGTTTGTAATAAAAAACCATTTTCCATAAGCTTTCTAAAGATTTTAGAAATAATTTTGTATCATAAAAACCATTTAGGCATATGTAAATGTTAAGTGCTAGATGCTTTGTCACTTAAAATTCTTATTCCAAAACTCTTCTGATTTCTGAGGAAAAATCTTAACAATGTTTTGTTGTTGAGGTTTTAGGTCTACAGCTTAGGGATGCTTCTGTGTCTGATGATTCTGTATTACTATTCCCTAGTGTTGGTGTTAGGTCAGTGAAGAATGGGACCCAATTGGCAACCCTTTCTTTATACCTGCTACCTACTGGCAAGCTTATTAAAGCATGGAATGCTTGGTACAACCCTCAGAGTGTTAGATTCACAAGTATAGATAGAGCTTAAGAATTTACATTTCCAGAAAGTTCCCTGATGACATGTTGATCCCAGGACCATCTTTCAGAACCTGTGTAGTTGACAGCATTAGTATGCCCCAAGATTGGGGTTTGAGGACAAGTAGCTTTTTCATCCCAATTCAATATCAATTGACATTTTAAACCTTCCTTTGAATTCCTTCAGCTTTCACTCATTGTCTTTGTGACAGTGGCCCAGATGTCATTTTACTACTTTAACATTTGCTTTCCAGTCCCCAAATTCTGTTGCTGTTCCAGTTCTCCCCACCGTTGTGGGTTTTTACTTTTTTAAAAAAAAATCTTTTTACTGCTGTTTTCAGTGAACCTCAGTGGAGTGGAGTTTTGGAGTGAAATAGACTCTATTCAGTGTGCCAGCTTTCCCCCAATATGTGTGTGTTGAGTGTGTATTTTAAACTACTACTATCTTTCTTGATTCTCACAAAATTCCATGAGGTAAATTAGACACCGAAGTACCTTCACCCCTGAGTATCTTCCCAGAGACACAAGTTCACATGATCTGAAAAAGGAAACCTCAAGTCCGGGCCTTTTGAGGTCCAAGTTTGTGTTAATTATAACTTAGCACAAACTTGACACCCTATCTGGCTCTCCATAGTTTGTCAAATCATCAGGACTGACCCCCATTCCTTCACTTTATATCAATATCTCAAGTATTTTTGTCACTTATCTTAGTAATTGTGATATTGGATCATTCTCTTAACTTGTATTTAGGTATAGGCTACATTTCCAATAAGGACATATTGTAAAATTCATTTTGCAATGTAAACCTGTATATTTTTGCTTCTATTTTGTTGATTTAAAAATTTTTTTTAGTTGTGCCTTCCTCTCTCCACCAATACTCTTAATCCTTTGATGAAAAATTAGCAAACCTTTTCATAGGAGTTTTGACTAAAATGGTGTCAGAATTCAAATCAGTCTCAGAACTGGAACGGTTGGGACTTAAGTACCCTGAACCTGCTTGTGGAGTATGTTAATGTTCTCCTGGATACACGGTGCACCCTCATCTGTTTTCCCTCACAGAGTAACTTGGAGACAAACTTAGAAGAGGATGCATAATAATAGTAAGCATTTTGCAGATTCTTTTTTTTTTCTGAGTCAGAGTCTCACTCTGTCGCCCAGGCTGGAATGCAATGACATGTTCATGGCCTCTGCAGCCTCAACCTGCTGGGCTCAGACAATCCTTCCACCTCAGCCTTCCAGATAGCTGGAACCATAGACATACACCACCATGCCCAGCTAATTTTTTGATTTATTGTAGAGATGAAGTCTCGACAAGTTGCCTAGACTGATCTCGAACCTGTGGGCTCAAGCAATCCTCTCGCCTCCACCTCGCAAAGTGCTGGGATTACAGGCATGAGCCACCACGCCCAGCTTTTGCAGATTATTTCATTCACTTCTTACAACTCCATGAAGAGGTGTTATTACCATTCATGTTTTATAACTGAAACACAAGAGAAATTTAAGTAAATTGCCTGAAGCTTCATAGCTAGGAAGTAGCAGAGTTGGCATTGATTTAAAAATCAGGCAATCTGTGGAATTTTTTTGTTTTTTAGTGTAAAAATAAAAATGTAAATGAAAACCACTACAGGATATATATGGTAGTGTATTGGTAAATGTTTAGTAATCGGCTCTTTAAAAAAAAAAAAGAAGGCTCCAATTTACAGCATGTGCATAGTATAGACACTCTTGCCATGGTGAATTTCAAGTTCCCGAAGGGATAGCTCTCTGCAGCCTGAGGAGGGGAAAATGCACAGAGTCAGCTCCTGAGATGGTGCAAGCCAGCTCCAGCTCACCATTAGAAATGTGCCAAGATTAGCACACCCCAATTAAATGAGTTCATGAGGCCGAAGAGCCTGAGTCCTGGCAGTAGACACTCAGTGATGTCAGCTGTTCCTTCCCTTCTGTAGCAATGAATGAGCAATAATTGAAACCAACACTCATGCCTGATGCCCAGCATTAGTAGAATTGTGGACACCCTAATATGTCGTAGCAGTCATAAACATTGCTATTCAGGAGGTTGACAGGTTTTCAGAATTCTGCTTAGGATTCCTGAGCATGAAATGTCTGTAATTAGGTAGATGATGGCTAGTAAATTAGGTAGGTGACAGCTGCTGTAATTCTGTGTGGCCAGGCTAACCCATCAGTGGTGTTTTGAAAGAATTGATGTTGCTGCCTCTATTCCCTGTTCCTCATGTACAACTTGGCACCAGGGAGAACAGACCTTATAATGTCTCAGGCCCCTAGAGTACCATTAGCAGCCTGGCGGGTCTTTTTTAGTATAACCCAGAGGTTTTCTTTTGGGAATGTTGAACTTTATATAGTCTTTCTCTCTAACTCACTGCTGAACAGATAGGAAATGCCAGTATGCAGATCATGTGAATTATTTTGTGTTATCTCAGGCCAATACAATAAAATCAATGCACTGGCATGAGGCAGTCTGCAAGCACAATCAGCATTACTTAATAGATATTACAGAGGATTTAAGTCTTAACAAAATGATAAGCTTAGTGAATAATCTGAGTTGTTTTTGTGGCTCCTGACATCGGACTACAATGACAATAGTGACATAGTCCCTAAAAGTCTTCTGTGCTCTGCCTATTCATCCCTTCCTCCCTTGAAACCCTGGTAATCACTGATGTCTTTATTGTCTCTATCATTTTGTCCTAATGTCATATAAATGTCATGTAGTTGGGATTATACAGTATATAGCCTTTTCAGGTCGGCATCTCTTACTTAATAATGTGCATTTAAGGTTCTTCCATGTATTTTCATAGCTTGATAACTCATTTCCTTTTTTGCACTAAATAATATTCTTACTGATATTTTTAGTTACCTGTTGTCATTGCGTAGATTAATTTCTAGAATTTCTGTCTGTTTCATCTTCTTTCCTTGCTAATTGTTTTAATAATAAGATATCTCTCATTTTTAAGCAATTTTTCTTGTTATTCTCACATTTACTCTTCCAGATGAACTTTAGAATATTATTGCCAAGTCCTTAAAAATCTTATTATGGTTTTGATAACAATTGCATTAAATTGTGTCAATATGTAGTTAATAAATGTTTGCAATATTTATTTCAAATACAAAAGTTAATTCAAGTATAAAATTCTGATTTATAGGTAAACAAAGCTGAATTTTATGTCACTCAGTGTAAATGCGAATGTTATAGCACTTAGCAATACTTTTAGTGTTTCTACTCTGATAAAGGAAGAACGAGACAGAAAAATTATATGTTCAGCTCTGATACTGCTATTTTTCGGCCACGATACTTTTCTTATCAAGTAAAGTAATTATGTTGGTGTTGACTTTAAAATCTATGGTCTTTCATTGGTTGAGAATATTGTTTATGTTCTGAAAATGTGCTTTGATAGAGATGAAAAAGTTTGTGTGTGTGTCAGCAATTCCTACCCTCTAGAAATAAAGAATAAGTAGGTGCAACTTTCTAACAGAGTTTAGACTTACTTTTATAATACATTTTGAAATAGAGCAGGTGATCAAATGCTCGATTGATCATTGGAATGATCTTCTAAGGTGCTCTCATTCAACTTTATATTAGGTACTTGAAACCTTCTTGTCAAAAAAAAAAGACTAAAAATGAAGATAAACAACAATTACCCTAAAACCAATTCTTGAAGTAGATTAAGTTATCTTACTCACCCTTTCTTAATTTTGATATTAGTCATCATATTTATAATTGTAATTCAACCGAAATATTGCCCTTTCATCATAAAGTTAGACTGAAAATGTCAGTTCAAATTAAAACAAAAATCAAGGTGTTAGCCTTGGTGTTAATGGGAAAGTACAGTTTAAAAAGAGAGAGAGAAAGTCCAGCAGAGGAAATGTAGTTTGGATTGAATTTACTTCTAAATGGATAACAGTTTAATGAAGTGAATTATTTCAACCTCATCCCTTGGAGGCGCTTGAACGCATCACAAAAGCACCATACTTTTGGCTCAGGTGTCAGCATCTACTTATAAAACATCTTGTCCAGAGAACAAGGTACTTCAAATCAAAGATCTGAACACAGAATGCGAGGATTTTTGCCTTCTGGTTGCTGGCACCAGAGCTTGGCTTCAGATACTTTACTCATACTTATTAGAGTACATTCATAAAACAGAAAGATTAAAAGATCATTATTCAAGTGTAGGCTTAATATTACCTTTTGCCAATACCAACAAAAGAGGTGTGCAGCTCTTTTAATTTTTGTTTGTCCAAAGGCTAGTTTGGTTTCAAGAGAAAGTCTTCTAGTTTGGGAGTTAGGTAGCTTTTATTTTTCCTCTGGTGTCAGTAAAGTTGAAATCTTGGCCAGGCTCAGTGGCTCAGCCTGTAATCCTGGCACTTTGGGAGGCCAAGGTGAGTGGATTGCCCGGGCCCGTGAGTTCTAGACTAACCTGGGCAGCTTGGCGAGACCACGTCTCTACAATAAGTAGAAAATAATTAGCCAGGCATGGTAGCATGTGCCTGTGGTTCCAGCTACTTGGAAGGGTGCGGCGGAGGGCTCACCCAAGCCCAGCAGGTCGACGTGAGCATGCCACTGCACTCCAGCTTGGGCGACAGAGTGAGACTCCAACTCAAAAAAAAAAGAAAAGAAAAACAAATCTTAAGAATGAATTACAAAGTCTATTCACTAGAATGTCCAGTTTTCCCAGTTTATAAAAATCCCCCTTTAATTATTGGGATTGTTCTTTCAAATATTTTCTATAACCAAATGACTATTAAAATTCTGATTAACACATTCAAGGTTACATAATCCATTAACATTATGTTACAGATTTTAAAAAGATAACTATAGACCTGTATAAAATTAATTTATTGGCACATGCAGAATTTATATGATCTGATCAATATATTTGTGCCATTAACATAACCTGCATAATTTACATCTTTAGCTTAAACTCCTCTTAACTCCAGACCTACATTTCCAAGTGTTGACTCCATTTTGAATGCCTCAGTGACATCTCAAACTCAACACACCTGAAACCACACTCATGACTTCTTTCCATCAATCCTGGATTTCCTATGACCATTTCTTGCTCAGAATGCCAGAGACCTGGGAGTCATCCTCGACAGGAGTCAGTCCTGCCTCCTCCTGCATGTTCAGTCACAGTGTATAGGACTCAGTGTTGGATTTCTGCCACCAATCCAGTGCATCCTTTCCTGTGTCCCAGCAGAGCCCCCCTCATCTTCTTTACTTCCCCACTTGGAGTCTCCTCATGGCTGCCAAAGTCATCCTTTAGTAACACAAATCTGGTTATGCCATACTCCTTGATGGCTTCTTATGCTTATGATAAAAATCAAAATGCCAAAGTCTTAGTTTGTTTGTGCTGCTATAACCAATACTTGAGACTGGATAATCATTTATAAACAACATAAATTCTCTTTCACAGTTCTGAGACTGAGAATTCCAAGATGAAGTTACCAGTATGTTAGGGCCTCATCTTTCTGCTTCCAAGATAGTGCCTTGAATGTTGTATCCTCTGCAGAGGAAGAGCACTGTGTCCTAATATGCCAGAATAACAGAAGAAAAAGAACCCATTCCCATGAGGCTTTTATATGGTAACATTAATCTCTGAGAGTGGAGCCCATTAGACTTCACCTCCCAATATTTGTTACAATAGCAACCAACGTGACCTACAAGACCCTTCAGGAACTGGCCTGTGCCTTCCTTTGACCACCATGTCACCATTTCTCTGTTCTCTAGTCATATTGGCCACTACTAATTCCGTGATCATGCCACACTGGACACCTAGGCACCTAGTTAACTCTTCATCCTTCAGATCTCAGTTCTGACTTCCAGACCTATCAGTTCGCCTCACCATGTGTCTTCATAATGCCTATGCATCTTTATATTTTTAAAAAAAATTATCTTATTCTGTATCCTCTAGACTGCAGTTCAGGTCTCCCTTTTCTTTGGCCTAAAAATTTATTTCTGTTCCTTGTCAGCAGCTTTTCTCCCAACCTGTGCTATGAAATCTATATTCGTGTTCTGTGCTTCCTTCAAAGATTATTACCATTAAGATGGGGCTGGAACTTGCCCTTAGAAGAGGAAAAAGTTCACTTTAGTGGTCTGTCTTTTGGGTCATAGATTATCGTTTAAGCTTTTAATCTTATATCATAGATTGCTTACCTTGAAAAAGTGCTTACCTTTTCAATATTTTTACCATACCTATACTAGAGACAAGACCAATTTAACAATGTTTCTCTTTGACACAGGCTTATAACCTTTTTAACTATATGAACCTTCCATATATGAATGTAATTTAAAAAATGAAGTGACCACAGGTTGGGGATAAGTGAAGGAACTCCAGTTACCATTTCAAGATATCCCTGTCAGTCTATAGATGCCAATCTATAGATGCCTGCAAGCCTTTTGATTGATGAGAGTCACATGTAGGCAAATTGTACTTTTGAGGTACAGATAACTGTGGTTATGTGTATTCCTTGACTCTTCACAGATGCTGGATTATAGGATACACATATATGACTGCTTTTTGTTGAATTTAGCCATCACATTCATGATATGGTTGAACTCAACTAAGACAAACATGGACTGAGCTCTTGTTATGATCCACTGGGTAGAGGAGATTAATTTCTGGAGAAGAAGCTGATGTACTTTGGCATAGGGTCTAGAATATGACATTTTAATCTGCTTTAAAACAAAGAAAGAGAATGTAAGGGAAAAATATGACTTGGTCTCTTGTTGATAGTCCCTTTTTACATATTAGCACTTTCATTCTTCTCCTTAAAAAAAAGAAATATTTCCTAATGTGTCAGAGTTCTTCCTCTCACTAACACAAATTAATATTATTCTATTTAAGATCAGTATAATTATTTCAATTTTATTTTTAATTACTTACTCGAGGCTTGCTTGTTTTGCTTTCAGGTGATTCGGACACCCACAATATTTGCCGACTCTTTTCTAGAAAGTCAAACCTAATCCATGAAATGGAATGAAGCTGAAAAATCATCTACTTCTTTGTGAATTTGAGAGAAGATTGGGATGGTCTTACGTGCGCATAGTTAGACTTTAACTGCAGCGATGAGTTCAGACGAGAAGGGCATATCCCCTGCTCATAAAACAGCCACCCCAACCCATAGAAGTGCCTCCTCTTCAGCATCCTCCCAAAGGGACAGCAGGCAGGTAAGAGAAGAATATTAGCACATTTTGTTCTTTTATGCAAATACAGTACCATTAGAATAGGAAAGGATTGCTAATTAATTCTGAAATTTTATTGTGAAGTCTTTTATTCCACAGGAAAACTTATTATTTTCTGTGGATATGCTTGTGATGTCATGAAGATCCTACTCTTTCTTCTCTGTAATTTAGGATGCTTTTTTAGAATGCAGACAAAGAAAGGGGGTCAGGTGGCTAGATGAAGCCCTCCAATGTTCTCGCTGTCTGTACCTGGAAGTGGGAGTCAGCATGAGGAAACTGGAATGTTCTGCTCTTCATTTGTGGCTGTGGAAAGGGTCTATGAACACACAAAGGGTTTCTTCCTATAAGGCTCTCACTGCCTGCCAAGTGCTAACCTGTTTGGTGTTTCCTGGAATCTGGTAACAGATTAGGAATTAGGTTACAAATAAAATAATAATATCAGAGAATTAAGAATGGTGAAAACTCAGTGTTTAATGGCAACAAAGAAAGTAAATGATTGTTGTTTAACTATGATAGAAAACATCCATTGTCCCATTTGAGCCAATTCTGTAAGTTATTTTTGTCTAGTTACTTTATGACTGTTTAAGTGACTTTTCTGCTGCATGGATTGTGTGGTGATTAATTTATGAATGCTCTTCATTCTCAAAACAGGTGGTTATTTCAGCTGGCACAGGTCTAAATATAACTGTTTTCCATTATAATATTGTCTTGTGATAGTATTTTAGTTGTGTGATAGGAAATTCACAATAAGTAGGCGTTGTTAACTTTTATAAAAATTTTCCATTCTGGCAACTTTCAATTAGTAAGCATTCTTGCAGCGTCTCCTCCTCCTCCCTACCTCCATTTTATGTGTTCAAAGCATATTGCCTAGTTTCTAGTAGTGTGAGCATCCATTATTCAATAGTCCATCATATAGGCAGGGGTCTTGAGACAGCCAGTTCCAGATGTGAATTCACTCTTTTAGATAGTGGGACTGCACTGCTAGGGTTGCCCTTTACAGCACCCCCAGTCTCAAACTCTCCTAGCACTTTCTCTCCCATTTCTAGCAAGAAATTCCAGGGGAATCTGTAAGAATCAGGTTTTTATATGCATTTATTTTTGTGTAGTAACTGTTTTCACAGTCAAGGGACATAGAGAAAGTATCTTCCTGATATGTATTTCTCCTCCAGGGTCTTGGGGAATTATTGGCACTGGTAACCTTTGTTAGCAAGTTCAAAGATGACATCTATATTCTGCTAATTAGAAGTAATTATGCCATTAACTAAATCTGTTATTATACATGGTTATGATAGTTGTTGCATTGCATTTACAGAGTCAAAGAAAGTAAGAGTACCAGAATAAAAACACTTTTACATTAAATAACTACTGCATGCTGAAATGCTTTATACATCTGCAATTTAGCCTACCCTTCACCTGCCCCTGTGATCTTTCTTTTTATGGCTTCTTCATTTTTCTTTTGCCCTGAACATTTAAACTAAGAGTCATTTTGAGCAAACATGTTCTTCCTGGGAGGAAGGAAGGAATTGACCCAGCTCACCCTGGAGAATGGTGGCAAATGTAAAGATTGACGACTGCTACCATGTGTTTTTGCTATGCCTGTTGCGCATGAGCTCCTGGATCGGCATGCAAAACAACAGGGAAAACCCAGACCCTAGTCTGCCAGAGAGAGCGTGAAGAGGGAGTATGTGACTTGTCACTGGCTTGTGAATGGAAGGTTTTATGATCAGAATGAAAGGAGCATGTCTGTAAACTGATAATGAACTCCAGAAAAGTAAGCAACTCTGTTAAAATGGCTATTATTCTTTAAGGAGGGAGTTGACTTTCATTCCTGTTTGTCTCAGCAGGTGGAAACTCTCCCAAATACTTTCTTCCCTGGTTCCTTCCTGACTCCTGTTTTGTGTCTGTTTACCTCCCTCAGAGGAGAGAAAACTAGAAAAGAACGATTGCAATTCTGTTTTCCCTTTCTGTCTTAGTCACTCCTAAACCTCAGAATAATAGAACCCAGAAATTTTTAGTGATTCTGTGATGTGATATGATGCAGTGGTCTTTATATACATCTACTTTTGTGTGATAACTATTTCATAGTGAAGGGGCATAGAGAGAGTGTAATAAATTAGTCTTTATGGACTCCTGCCTATTCTCCTGATTTGACTGACATTTATGCAGATGATGCCAAACTGCAAACTTTAACCCTATTTCTTTCCTAAATTGGTCATATAGGCAAAGAATCTAGCACATAGCTGAGAATACAGTGGCATTTTAATACACATTATTTGCCTGTCCTTCCCAAGTTCTAGTTCCAAATCACAATGAATTGGCTGAGGATTTCTACTTATCGCTGCCTGTGTGGTACTGCTGTGCCTTAAATCAATATGTATAAACCAGTTTGCTATCAGGATAGCCATTCTCTCAAGAGCCCAGGGTCAATGTCTGTCTTTCTCCTTTGCTTCTCTCACTTTCAGGAGGTTAACAAGTCCTATTGATCATTTCCCCCTTCGTAACATTATAATTTCCTTCTGTTCCCACAAGTTGGCCCCCTCGCCTGACTCTCACCCCTCTACCCAGAGTCCTGCGGAGTGCTCTTGCCTCACTGTCTCCTTTAAGGCCTCACCATTTTAAAATTTTCTGTGTAGGGCAGATCCATGTTCAGAATCCTTTAAACACCCTGTTTCCTACACAATTAAGACCAGAGCTCCATACTTGGCATCCAGTGTCCAGCATGATCTGATTTAGTCTTGTATCCTATTTTTCTCTCAACCTGAACAGTCTTGCCAGCTCATGGTTCCTAAAATGGCCCTGTTTTTTTTTTATCTCTGCTTGTCTTTCCTGCTTGGAATTCCCACCCTTCTCGCGACCTGATGTCTCCCTGTGCATCAGGGACCAATTCATGCTTTACTGCTCTGGCCACTCAGACCCACATTAGCTTCTCCCTTCTCTGAACTTTTCTAGACCTTTTTTGACAATATTTGACACTTTTATATTGCTTGTCTTTTTCCATACTGACCTCCTCAACTGTATTGTGAGCTCTTGTAAACAGATCAAGTACTCTAAGTTTCCATAGACAAGCCTTGACCCTCAAATGTTTTAATATTTTTTAAGACCTGCAACAGTATTAGTCTTGTCTTTTTATTATGCATTTCCTCCTTTTCTTCCTTTCTCGTGGAAAATTAAAACAAAGAACATCTGTGCATAGTAGTAACTGGTTGTCCTTCCTTTCACTATGTTATGTAGTGTAATAGGCGAAGAAGGGAGAGGAGATGGGAAACAAAGTGACTCAGTGCCCCTGTGATCTCACTAAGTGTTTCTTCACCAGTGATAGGGTCAAGACTCCACTTAGAATTAAAAGACTTTAGTAATTGCTCCATTTACATTTCATTCGAGTCTAATATGAGATGTTAGACTATCTAACAAATTTGGTTTTGTGTATCTATGATCAACTATGACTCATAAGCTACAATAAATATATATGCCCTAAAACCTTCAAAGAGGGAACAAAAGGGTTGTTATCTAGGACTTACCCATAAACCAGCATTCTCCAAAGTACGTGCTAAGTTATGCTTGCTTTTTGAGATGTTGTATGAAAAGAACTCTAAGCCGGCTCGGTGGCTCAGCCTGTAATCCTGCGCCTTTGGGAGGCTGAGGTGAGTGGATTGCCTGAACCCACGGGTTCGAGACCCACCTGGGCAGCGAGACCTCATCTCTACAATAAATCAAAAATTAGCCGGGCGTGGTAGCGCACGCCTGTAATTCCAGCTACTTGGGAGGCTGAGGCGGAAGGATCGCCAGAGCACAGCAGGTCGAGGCTGTGGTGGCTGGGAGTGGCCACTGCACTCCAGTCTGGGTGACAGAGTGAGACTCCAAATCAAAAAAAAAAAAAAAAAAAAAAAAAAGAGCTCTACTGTCAAGTGAGTTAGAGAATTGCTAAGCAAAATCGCTTTTGCAATATTTCTTAATAAATTAAAGACACTGGTATGTCCTAAAGTAAGAACTTTATTTAACTGAGCACGTCTAGATTTTAGTATATTGTGAAACTTTTTTTTTCTCTAAGATTTGATTGTTAAAAATCTAAATTCTTCTTTACATTAAAAAAAATTGGAATATTTGGGGTCACTGATCCTAGATTCCTAAAGGGAAAACTAGACTGGGCTCAGTAGTGGCTTCAAGTTTAGAGGGGGCATTTACACTTCGATAGGTCACAGTTCTTGTCCATTCTTATTGTATTTCAGTACTTATTTATGTTGACTGCCCTGCCCCTGAAAGCATTTGAATTTGAGAACCCTGATCCTGGATGTCAGTAGTTCAGTCACAGTAATATTTAACTTACCAAGGGTTATTGATCTCCACTTGGATGTTAAAAGTAGCATCTTAAACTTAACTTGTCTACAACTGAACAATTAATTTTCCCCTCAAATCTACCCCTTCCCAGTTTTCACTATCTCAGTAAATGACAACTTCATTCTTTCATTTGGCAGGGCTTAGCACCTAGGAATCATCCTTGACTTCTCTCTTTCTTCCAAACCATCTGGGAGCCTGTTGGTTCTACCTTCGGAATATCCCTGGAATCTGACCACTGCTTGCCACCTTCTCCTCCTCCACCCTGGTCTGAGCCACCGTCATTTCTTATCTGCACTATTGCCATAGTTTTCTTTTTATGTCTTTTTATTTTTTTTGAGTCAGAGTCTCACTCTGTTGCCTAAGCTGGAGTGCAGTGGCATGCTCACAGCCACCCCAGTGTCAACCTGCTGGGCTTAGGTGATCCTTCTGTCTCAGCCTTCCAAGTAGCCGGAACTACAGGTGTGAGCTATCACACCCGGCTAATTTTTTTAATAATATATTTACAGTAAAGATGAGGTTTCACTAAGTTGCCCAGGCTGGTCTCGAACCTCTGGGCTTGGACAATCCTTTCACCTCGGTCTCCCAAAGTGCTGGGATTACAGGCTTGAGCCACTGTGTCCGGCCTAGTTTTCTAACAGGTCTCCCTGTTTCTGTCCTCACCCAACATCGTTCTTTACAAAGCAGAGTGATCCCTTCAAACTCTAAGTCAGATTGAGCTGCTCTTTGCATCAAGCCCTCTGGTGTCTCTCCATCTCTATGCAAATAATATTGAATTGCAGACCACTGTCTACAAGGTCATTTGTAGTCTGGTTCTGCCTGTGTTTCTGAACCTATCTCCTACCATGTTCTCTTCACATACCCCCTTCAGGGCCTTTGAATTTTTGGTCCCCTCAGCCTAGCTTCCTTTTCCTCTAACTATTCCCAAGCTAGGCACACACTTGACTCAATCTCCAAAGGTACCCTCTTTGGGCAGCCCTCCCTGCCCTTCCCTGCATGTCTTCATCTCTCACTGTTCATTTAGCTGGTTTTATTTTTCTTTAAAGCACTCGTCATCACCTGGCATGTTATATGTTTGGTTATCTATTCAAGTCTGTATCCCTTTCCTCTCTTCCCTAACTCTGAAATATACGCTTAGTGAAAACAGGATTTTATTTTATTCAGTAATGTGTCCCTAGCACCTAATACAGTACCTCACATTGGGTATGCTCAGGATATATTTGAATGAATAAGTGAGTAAGGAGTTGGGATGGAGAAAAGATTGTGAACCCAGCTCTGGAGGTCTTGATAGCTATGGAGGAATAATCATGAGATTGAAAGATGACAAGGACAGAAGATGATATAGTTTGGAGTTCTAAGTCCCACAAGAATGGATTTTGAAAGTAGACGGATGGTCTGAAGGTAGCAGAAAGGAGCTGAGTCATAAGCACAGTTTCGTCTTCTTGCTCCTGAGAGTGATGTGTGGTGGAGAGAACGGCTGAAGCTTGTGAAGGAAATGACAGCAGGCAAAAGCCAAGAGTTGGGAGAATTCTGCACAGATGTTAAAAATATTGGTAGGGGTGGAAAGTATCTCTTTATTTTAAAACAGGGGTTATTGTTTTCCTGTCAATCACAGAACTTATTTTATGGTTACATTAAATAATAAGGCTACTAAGTTTGTGACCTACTGATTAGATTTTTTTTCATAATTACTTTTATGCTTACCCATTATTGAGAATTTTTCAAAATAGACATGCCTGAGACCATCCTATAGAGCCAGTTTCAGTAGTTCTGAGATCAGGTCCAAAGATCTGCATTTTCAAAAGCAAGGCCCCTATTTGGAACCAATGATTATTTTTATTTGTATCATTATCAAGTCACATCAGAAAATCAGACACTATGGCCCTAAGAACGTAAGGCTTGGAATGCATACTTTTCAATTGATAGCATCTGTTATGAGTGAATTGTTATGGCTCCACCAGTTTAGACCATGTCAGTCTTAGAATTAGTTCATCTTTTTTGTTAAAGAAAAACAAAGAAGAAAAGAACCATCTATTCCTCACAATGATTCAAAGTTTGCTGAAATTCAGAGATTATAAAATAAAGAACATTTTAAGGAAAAATTATATATAAGTTATTAGAGGCTGGCAGTTAATCTTCTTGCCAGTTTTATAAAATCTATATTCAGTATTGTGGTAAATCCTTAGCAATTATAGAAGATTTCAATTACATGGGTATCCACACTTTTTTAAAATATATATTATCACTAGCAATTCATTTCAAAATCATCAGGGGCCTATTCACTTATTGCCCACTGATGATGTGTTAAGATCATCCCCAAGAGTGAGTCAGTGGGACCATGTGCTGGAGTATCTATGGGCCAGTGACATGGCTACCCAGACTGGATATCAGAAGCATTTTTCATTATAAGTGAAGAAGGTGTCCAGAAACCAGAAAGTAAAAACGTTCCTCGTCAGTGTCTATATTTTATGTACAGGGTTTTTATAGCAGATTTTCTTCTTGGATAGACAGACTGATAAAAGTATCTCCCAGCATATACATAAACTGAATTGGAATGTCTCCTCCAGCTGAGCCTCCAGAGCATCTTCTTCAAATAGCTTTATTGAATGAAATAACTAAATCACTACTTTGAAACATAGTTTCTCTATCTTTTGAATAGGAAATCTATTTCCATCTTTGAGCTGTGAAAGATATAATAATATCTCAAACAAAAATGGTCTAACTTTTAGAGAAAAAAAATGAAGCATCCCTGATTTACTATCTAACTTCCAATTTAAATCACCTCCAGTCTTACCAGTGAGGAGAAATATAACGTGAATCTTTAACTGTCTGGAATTCTCATGGGACCAGGGATTTGGAGGATGACCCTGGAGCTCAGCTGTCAGTTCAGAGAGAATTGCTAACTTGGTCTGGAAATCTGCAGAGTGTCCTCACTGGAGCAGTGCTGGAGAATTAATCCCTTGGTGCTAGATATATGTAAATTATTGAGTTGCTTTCTGTTTCAATATAGCCTTTTTGAGATTCCACTCATCCCATAGAACCAACTTTTCAGGACTTTGGACCAATGTAAATGAGAAAATAATATTTACTTGCAAAAACTCACACTGTGACCAATTTTTGTGATTTAGATGTAAATTGGGTGTTGTGAAAAGTCTAAATATTAGGTAAAGTTTATGAACAAACTTATAGAATAGCACCAGCAAATATTTCACAAGCTGTCACTGTGGAAGTTTGGAGCTATCATCGCTTTCAGAGAATTAAACTCTGGTGAAAAGTGGGGAGATATCCTGTCCACAGCTAATGAGAGTGAAGACACGATTTGCTCCCTGGAGCCCTGTTTCTTGAGTTCCTGTTCTTGGCTACTCTGCTGTTTGATCTGTTGCCAAGCTGAATGTCCAGGGAAAGGATCTTCTGGATACTTCTAAGTGAACTTTGTAGGCGGCATTTGTCAATCACTTTTGACTTATGTACTGCCTCCTCATTTTTTCACTTACAATAATAGTGATTTTTCACATCCCCGTTGACCTGGGAAACTTTAAACCAAATGGTATATAGGCCAAAATGTTAATAGTTATTGTTATGGAATACTGGCATCATAAGTGGATTTTATGTTTTCTGTGATTTTCTTAATTTTCTATATTTTTACTATACATATTGCTTTTGAAACGAGAAGTTTTGGTCATCATTTGTTTATTGGAAACTGCTGATCCTTTTCCATTAGAAGCAATGAGCAGCCCCATGGCTTCCTTGGCATCCCCACCTTTAGAGTTCCCTGTTGCTATTGCTTGGTGTTTGCAGTGCGTGTTCAGTCCATGTTAAATGTACCAAAATTGAAGACAGGCATGGTGGCTCACACCTCTAATCCCAGCACTTTAGGAGGCCAAGGTTGGAAAATTGCTTGTGCCCAAGAGTTCAAGACCAGCCTGGGCAACCTAGTAAGACCTTGACTGTGTAAAAATAAAAAATAAAAAAATTATCCAGGTATGGTGTACACATCTGTATTCTCAGCTACTTAGGAGGCTGAGATGGAAGGATTGCCTGAGCCCAGGGGGTTGAGGCTGCAGTGAGCTGTGCTTGTACCACAGTGACGGTAAGACCCCAACTCAAAAAAAAAAAACAAAAAACCAATGCTGAACTCGAGACCAGTGGAATGGAATTTGCCACCTGGCACTCAGATGCTCATTACCCACAAACAATTCAGAACTCAACATTACTCAGGTAAAAATCTGTTTGCTGCATTCCTGGGTGTGCCTGCCAGAACCCTTTGGTTCTTCAGGCCTGCCTTTACCAGTTTTTCACTTACAGATTATCTCCTGTTTCCCAAAGATGACTGATTTAGGACAGCATTATTATAGCAGCAAATTTGTCTGTCAGATCCAACATTAGCAATGCCTATGTGGTTCTCAAGCATAACACCAGGTGGATGGAGCAAGAGGAGAATCAGTAAATGAACCACAGAGAGTATTATTCAGTAGGTTGTTGAAAAGACCTGGAATCTGTCATTTACAGAAACTTTGCCAGGAGACTCTGATTTGGAAATCATCACTCAGGATGTTCTACATCCGTGAATTCAACTAACTGAGGATCAAAAATATTTCAAAAATAAATAAAAATACCATATAATGCTATTCACATAGCTTTATATTGTATTGCGTGTCATATGTAATCTAGACATTATTAAAAGTATACGAGAGGATGTGCATAGGTTATACGTAAATACCATGCCAATTTATATCAGGGACATGAGGATCTGGGGTTTTGGTATCTATAGCAGGTCCTGGAACCAATGCGGGTTGACTATATTGCTATTGGAAAAAACAAACAGGTTATTAAATTGAAAAAATAGTGCAATTCTAATTTTGTTTTTAAGGATTTAGTGCATACACACTATATATGCACTAAATGAACTTATATAGGAGTGAAAAAAAGCTGAAAGAAAATGCACCAAATTAATGAGAGAGTGTATTTCTGGTTGTGGGTGGTTTTAAATCTTTTTTTTTTTTTCTATTTTATCTCAAAATTTCTGCAATGAATGAATTTCCTTAAAAGTCATATTTTGTGAGTTAACTTGTGGGTGTGTGTATGTGTGTGTGTGCGTGTGTGTGTAGCTTTAAACAGTATTTATAATATGATAAATATGACAAAGTGTCAGCTATTACAATAATAAAATTGTAAGCCCTAACTCCATAAGTATAAAATTAAAAATTAAATTAATATGAAGGATATGCCACACGGGAAACTTGGCACAAATTTTTCAAACTATCTTTCAGTTGCTGAAGCATGAGCTGCCTTTTGACTTCTCTCTTACCTACATTTAATCTCATGGTCATTTAATTATGTCTGAGCAGAAATTTAAACACTGTACTTATATAGCAAATATTCATCCATTCTTTTATTTGGCAAATATTCATGAGTACATCTAGGCATATTATAAATATATGTGCTCTTGATTTTACAAGGGTGATTAAAACAGTCTAACTCTCTGCCTCAGATTTACATACATAAGTGTTAAAATGATGTAAATGGAATTTTTTTGCTTGTATTGCTAGCAAAATCATGTGAATGATTGTCATACTGAAAATCTTTGTAATCTTTGTAATTTTGAAAGCCTTTTAGAAAATTACAAATTAACTTTAGTGTTCTTTTCAAGTCTCATAGAACTGTTCTCCTGCCTTTAAATTAGATTTATGTGTTCCAGAACCTTGGCCCCTGAAATTGCCTATTATTTTCCATGTTATTTGCCATTTATTTATACTTGCTATAATGAAGTATGATCAGTATGTGATTATCCTCCATTTGCTGTGGTTTCCACTGATTTTGTTACACTTTTTTTATTTTTTAAAATTTTTTTGAGTTGGAGTCTCACTCTGTCACCCAGACTGGAGGGCAGTGGCGCTCCCGGCCACTGCAGCCTCGACCTGCTGGTCTCTGGTGATCCTTCCGCCTCAGTCTTCCAAGTAGCTGGAACTACAGTTGTGCGCTACCACGCCCAGCTAATTTTTGATTTATTGTAGAGATGAGGTCTCACCAAGTTGCCCAAGTGGGTCTCGAACCCGCGGGCTCAGGCAATCCACTCACCTCAGCCTCTCAAAGCGCGGGATTACAGGCTGAGCCATGGAACCTGGCTTGTTACACTCTTCAGAGTTGTTAACATGCTGTTTGCGTGTTAAGAGCAGAGAATAAGGAGCAAGTTCACCAGTGAGTTCTGGTTCTATGTCTACTTAAAGCCCACCATGGGAATTAAAAGGCTGTTTATTCTTATGCTTTTTATCACTTCATAGTGAAGATCACTGAACTACTCTTTGCTACTAGTGCACCACCACTAAATGGGTCTAAATGGCATTTCTTATGATACAATTCAATGTGAGATTACAGCTGATGAATCATAATGATGTTCATATTTCTGCAGAAAGGGACAGTACTGTGATGACTTTGCTTTTCTTCCTTTAAGGTTTCCCAGGTGTGCCATGTAGACTTTTTCCAGCCATTATTTCTAAATTTTCTACTTTGATTCATTTTAGTGGCACTTACATGGAGACTTACTGTTAATTGCATTTCTTCCGTCTTTCGGCAAGGGCAAGATAATTGTCACTATAGACAGTGGCAGAATTGCTACTTCTTCGACCGTGGACTTTTGACTTTGGTGATTTGAATATTTTTGCTATTTCAAAGAAAAAAAATTTTTGAAGGAAAGTTCGCATACATCTTCCACTGCAGGCATTCAGATGGATGCAGTCTGCATTGCCATCTCTGCTGTTGCCTTTCCATGGCGAGTATCTAGGACACCTGTCTCCATTCATGTTGGCTACTTTCTCAGTAAATTCTGATGTCCTGGTCACAAGGTGGTACTGACTGTGGTTACTGGGTTGACTTGGTAACATGATGGCCACATAAGGTATGGATTCATCCCTTATGAAAAGGTGTCCAGGTAAGACATTGTTCTGGGCCATGGGAACACATAAGGTTCCTAGACATCTATTCTTCTAGTTTTTATAAGTGAGATATATTTGCTATTTATTGCATGTCTGCTGTATGCCAGCCTCTGAGCAGCACTGTGCATACACTGGGTGCCAACTCTGTGACTTGTAAGAAGAGTGTGTCTTGTAAGGCACATATTAATATTATCCTTATTTTTTTTCTTTTGGGTTGGAGTCACTCCATCACCCAGGCTGGAGTACAGAGACACACTTACGGTCACCCCAGTGTCAACCCGCTGGGCTCCGATGATCCTTCCGCCTCAGCCTTCCAAGTAGCTGGAACTACAGGCCTGTGCTACCATGCCCGATGAATTTTTTGATTTATTGTAGAGATGAGGTCTTGCCAAGTTGCCCTGGCTGGTCTCGAACTCATGGGCTCAGGCAATCCACTCACCTCAGCCTCCCAAGTTATCCTTATTTTATAGATAGAGAACAATGAGGCTGAGAGAGGTTAATGATTGTCTGAGTCACATGGTAAACAGCAGATAAGGGCGGTATGCTGGCAGGTATGACATACGGTCTTTTCTCTGCACCATACACTGCATTCTCAAAGGAAAAGCTAACTGACTTGATCTTAGTTCTTGATAAACTACAAATTGGAAATTAAGTTGAGATTGCTATAAGGATGGCAAAGAAATTAACCTTGAATTTGTACCATATTTAAGAGTGCCATAATTTTTATTTGTTCCACTCATTTATCCCTCTCTGTATCCACAGAAGCTTGTGGTAGAGTATGTTTTGTGATGTGTTCAGTTAGTGTGGAGGGCATATGCGATTTGAAATTTCTGTCATCTGATATTGGCTTTAATGTTAATGTATAAGGAGATATTTAAAAGCTTGTCTCAAAAGGAAAATCTTGATTTACCTTCCAACTCCAATACTTATTGACTCTGTGCCTCTCTTAACCTCTCTGTGACTTTCTCTGTTCAGTCAACCCTAAGATCAATTTAATAGTCATCAGTCAAAGGCCTGTAATGATAATCATATCATCATCAAGATTAACACCATCCTATGAAGGATACTATCCTGTGAAGGTTACTAGCACCACTGAAATAGTGTTGCTATGTTCAAAGTAGCTGAAGAGAGAACAGAGACACACCAAGTAGCCAAAAGCTTAAAGAAAATGCTTTAGAAGTGTTTTAATTATTTTGGATATTTTTCTTGGAAAATAGTTCATATAATTGGTGTTTATAACAATGACTTAGATAAGATAGTCAGATGAACACTTTTAGCAGAATTAACATTCAGAGGGCAGTAGTCCAGTTCTCTTTATTACTGTCCTAAATTTGTATGGAAAATAAGTTTATTCAGAAATCTGGTGCCTCAGCCTAAAATATTTCCAGCAGTTTCTTTATATATTTGAAATGAAATTTAAGTAAGTAAATGCCAAGACATCTGTTCAGCAGATCTCCTGGACTCACATGTTAAGAGTCATGTTCTTCTCCGCATGAGTTGCATTGAACCATTCAGCTATAATTGTCTCATTGTCTGTCTGTTTACCCACATCTTTGATACTGGGTAAACCAGACTATCAGTCATGTTGGCAGATTTCCACTTGCTGCCCAGGAGGCAGTGGGATCAATGAACGCTAACCCAGGGAGCATACTTTTACCGAATTGAGCTACAGTGAAATATGTGTTCTGTACCCCTGGTTTTCAGTTAAATATGCATCCATTGTCTCTGAGCATGGGGAACAGAGGGTGTGTAAGTTCTTCTACCTTCTTGGTGTGTTCTAAGTTCCTTAAAAAACTGACCTGGAAATTAAGTTGTAATTTTAGTATTTTGGAGGAAACTTAATTTTAAAAGAATAATTAACTGGTTTATGTAACCCTTTATTTAACTGGCTTACATAATGTGTATAACACCTTGAAGGTAGTGGCATGTGTTTCCAAGTCACTGTGAAAGACTATGAAAATAGCTGTCTTGTGAAGAAAGGTATGAAAATTATAGCACAAGTTATGATCTTTAAGAAACCCTTATGAAAAGAACTAATTTTGTAACCAAAGGTGTTGTAAATTTGATGTGTTCCTCATATGACCAATCATGCCTTTAAATCTTATAAACAAGAGCTCTGTGATTCATCCACTAGATTTTTCAATTTTAAAAGTTGCATTCTTTAAATGTTTTCAAAAGTTTTATTCTCTTAGAGCTATGACCTTTATAATTCCAAGATAAAGGTAGATGTATGTCTAGTTATGTGTTAATGATTACCGATAGACTATTCTCTACAAATTAATCAGAGAGCCCTGACAAATTCTAGAAATGTTTGACTGACTGCAATTTTCAGGGTGTTATACTAGGATGGGGTAAAATGGGGATAGAGGAGATGGGATACCAAGATGAAGATGAGCTTGTCCCTACCTTCAAGGAGCACGTATTCTAACTAGGGGCCAAGACCGCTGTCTTCTTATAGCTGCTGATATTAAATATATAACACTCAAGTACTTAGATATTTCATGTAAAATAATGAGGCCTGGCGTAAAGCTCATGCCTATAATCCCAGCATTTTGGGAGGCCAAGCTGGGAGGATGGCCTGAGCCCAGGAGTTCAAGACCAGCCTAAGCAACATAGCAAAACCCTTCATTTCTACAAAAAATAAAAAAGATTAGCCAAACATGATGGTGTGTACGCGTAGTCCCAGCTACTTGGGATGTGAGGTGGAAGGATCACCTGAGCCCAGGAAATCGAGGCTGCTGTGAGTCGTCATCGTCATAATCATGCCACTGCACTCCAGCTTGGGCAACAGAGTGAGAACCCAATCAAATAATAAGAATAATAAAATAATTAAAGGCCTGGTGTATAATTATATAACTTTAGGGTTCTGCTTTTAGTTTTGAAAACTCATGAGTTTGAAGACAATTCAAGGTTGTGGATTAATTTTTTTTATTATTGGATAAGCAATGGCAGGTTCTAATAATATACAAATATAAGACTGACAAGTTTATGTAAGAGTTCTTGGCTTCCTATTTATCATGCTGAAGGTTATATGAAATAGCTTGTTTGTTTGAAGCTAGTTGCAATGATAATAATGGATATTAGCTGGTAGCTTTATAAAATGTCCTTTAATTATTTTCACAAATTTGTGGTAACAAAAATATTTATTTACTTATTATGTCTCAATAAATGTTTTTATGGTTTTCTGTGCCCTGGCAAATCAACAGAATGTGAGGTTTAGATATATTGTACTATATTTGAAATGAATGAGCCTCTTGCTTATCTTCTGTAATATAAAATATTTTGTAAAATCAAGTGGAGAAAAAACTAATATTGTGTTCTTTGTACCAGGTATCATGGTGGGTATTTTATAGACTTTGGTTCTGGTTTGTCTGATTTCAAATCCTTCTAATTTACAAAATTCTGGCAACATTTTAAGTATCCCCTGGTATCTATGGAGACAAAACTCATTTTTATCACATTTTAAATATACCAAGTTGATTTCTATGTCTGTTGCTTGATTTGGAAATTAGGGACTTCAGTTTCCTTTCCTCAACTAAGTTGCTTGGGTTTATCCTTTATTTCCTATCTACATAGTTACTAAGGTCAAATTTCTTTCCTGATTTTGCTTGCCCTACCACGTTTTGAGGGAGATGCTTGGGGAGGAGGGATAAGAGTGGGCAATATATCTGTGTTTTATTATCCAACAACCTGGAAGTATGGGGATGGAGAGGCTCCTTAAAGAGAGCATCAAATCAAAGATACCTGACTGAATAATTAAAATAAGCAAAAACAGTAGGCACATGGGGCAGGGTTAATGCATGGGTTTACAAAAAAATGTGTTCAGCATTATTTGGTCTTTTGTGTGATAACAACTCCTCTAGAATATAAGCATCACAAGAGCAGTTATCTTGTCTATTTTATTCTCTGTGCCTTTCATCTGTGCCTGGCCCAATAATGATTTCTTGATTAATTGAATGAACATGTGAATGAATGAATAAATAACATGTTTCACTGGTGGTTTCTGGTTTTATGCTTTATTATATTTACTTGACTGAACTTTTGTGTTGATATTCTGTTAAATAGTGAATGAGGAATTTGCCACTAAAATGTGTGATTTCCAAATGGTTCTAATTATTGATTAAAAAGAAAAACTTAGGAACTTTTTTCCTATAGGAAAATATGTCAAATTATAAAATAATTTATTTATTGTAAGGAAAGCATTTTATATCTCTGTAATACAGTGGGACCTAAATATCTTTATTACCCATAGTTCTTTTTTTTTTTTTTTTAGAAAAATAGCCTAATGCATTAAACAATACTTTTTATATATTATTTTTTAAATCTTCATAGAATTTACATTAGGGAGGTTTTGCTCAGATGTGTTTGAAGAGTACATTAGGGAGGTTTTGCTCAGATGTGTTTGAAGAGTACATGAAACAAGGTTTCTCTTATGGTGTTCTGTAGTGTGTCAGGATAATTTGGGTTTCTTACCGAGTAGATTTATGTAATTTAGCTTAAGGCATATACTTCTTTTTTCAAAGGCTCTTAATATGATTGCAAAATATATCTTTAGAAAAAGTATAACTAATTTATACTTCTTGTCTTTCAACCCTACTCCATTATTGAATCTGATGCGTAAAAAGATATATATATTATTTTGGTTTTTATTTCTTTGAATACTTGGGAGGTTGAACATCTTTTCAAATATTCTAGATAAGTTGCCTGTTAATGTACTTCACCTGGATTCCTGTCAGAATGTTACCTTTCTGACATATAAATTCATCTATAGTTCTTGTAAAAGGCATCTACTGTTTATTGTATTTGATGAATTTTTTTCCTCTGTGTGTTTTCATAAGAAACTCTAGAGACTAAAGGGTATTATGTCTTTGGACTTTTATCACAGACCTTTTTCTTTGTCTATTACAATTTCTTGTTGGAGAGGTAAGCAGATATTTCTATGTAAGGCTAATTTGTCTAAGTAGTAAGTGTACGCATAAAGTTGTAAGACTGTCAGAGACATACTCTATGTTTTTGTTTTTAATTTATGTCTTACGATTTTTTTTTTTAGTCGAAATCTCACTCTGTCATCCAGACTTGGGTGCAGTGGCACACTCATGGCCACCGCAGTCTCTACCTGCTGGGCTCAGGCGATCCTTGCACTTCAGCCTTCCAAGTAGCTGGAACTGCAGGCACACACCACCATGCCTGGCTAATTTTTAAAAAATGTATTGTAGAGACAAGGTCTTGCCAAGTTGCTCTGGCTGGTCTTGAACCCCTGGACTCAGGCAATCCTCTCGCCTCGACCACCCAAAGTGATGAGATTATAGGCTTGAGTCACCATGCCTGGCCTTATGGTTTTTCAAGAAATATTACCTGCTTTTTCTCAGACTAAAACCAGCATGATAGACGTTCAGCGGCACATCCATAAGATGGGAAAACAACATCCTCTGCTGACTTATTTTTCTAGCTGTTGCTTACTATCTCTGGTCTTTTCAGGAACTTGCCATTTTTAACATAGTTTACCATTTTTACTGTGTTGTTTGTGCTCTCTCCCCCATGCCCATACCCATGAGAAAGGGGTTGTCTAACTGAGGGGTGTTTTTCCATTTATTTTCAGAGTATCCACATATTGGAGAGGACTGCTTCCTCTAGCACCGAGCCCTCTGTAAGTCGGCAGTTGCTAGAACCGGAGCCCGTCCCTCTCTCCAAGGTCAGTGACTGAATGTTCTCTGGTGGCATAATGCCTGCTCTGGGGCCATCTGAACTATGAATAAATGTTACACGTGACACCCCTAAGGTAGCTGTGAGGCAGTTGTAGGGTATCTCTGATTTCTTTCTGCCTCCAGTATATAGTTTCTCTGCCCTATGTAAGGAGAAGACAGATGAACGTATTTTACTGGAATTTGCAAGGCTACATACAGAGGTCCAAAATTATTTTATTTTATTTATTTATTTATTTTTGAGTTGGAGTCTCACTCTGTCGCCCAGACTGGAGTGCAGTGGCCGCTCCCGGCCACCGCAGCCTCGACCTGCTGGGCTCCTGTGATCCTTCCACCTCAGCCTTCCGAGTAGCCGGAATTACAGGCATGCGCTACCACGCCCGGCTAATTTTTTGACTTATTGTAGAGATGAGGTCTCACCAAGGTGCCCAGGCGGGTCTTCAAACCCGCAGGCTCAGGCAGTCCACTCACCTCAGCCTCCCAAAGGTGCGGGATTACAGGCTGAGCCACCGAACCCAGCCAAAATTATTTTTATTATAAGGCTGGAAAGAAAGGAAAAAACGATTCCTTATTCGAGAAAAAAGCAGATATTTCTATGGCAAGCTAATGGAAAAGAAAAATATCACTGGGTCCAGCATTAATAAATATTAAATAATAATAATAACATAATAGTAACACTAACAGCCATCATTATTGCCAACATACTGTATACCGGGTACTATGTGAAGTGCTTAAATACATTATCTTATTTAATATAGTCCTTATAAACAGCTTCATACAATGTAGGTATTTATCACATTTTACACATATGGATACTAAGAGTTAATGACGTGCCCAAAGTATTTTTTTTAAAGAAGTCAAATAGCAGAACAAACGTTTTTATTTTTATTATTTTATTTTTTGAGTCAGAGTCTCACTGTCGCCCAGGATGGAGTGCAGTGATGTAATCAAGGCTCACCACAACCTTGACCTTCTGGGCTCAAGTGATCCTTCTGCTTCAGCCTCCCAAGTAGCTGGGAATACAGGCATGCGCCACCATGCCTGGCTAATTTTTAAAAATTTAAAAAAATTTTTTTTCTCAAGCCAGTTTCAAACTCCTGGGCTCAAGTGATTCTTCCATCTCAGCCTGCCAAAATGCTGGAATTGCAGGTGTGAGCCACCACACCTGGCCCAGAGAAGAAATTTAAACTTAGACTTGTCCATCTCTACAACTGATGCTTTTCAGCTTTACCCAAGCTCTAAGGTAACATTGTACCTACACAGAGGGGCTTCTAGTCTCCTCCTCATATCTGGCTTCCTAGGAATGAACTCGGGGAAGAACACAGCTTATTTATTAAGACCTTTCTGTATCATGGGAGCCAGCATTCCCTACCTTTCCTTAGACTAGGGAAACATTAAATTCAGACATGTCTAAAATGCAAAATCCTAGGGAAGAGTGGAGATGCCATCCTGTTCCTGCCCACTACTCCCTGAGATTTTCAATGGGCTAGCTTTCTTATTGAGAAACTCTGAAAATAGAATGAGTGCAGATTTTGAATTCCGTTATAAAAATAGCATTTTATTTCTAAAGACGGTTAACTTCTAAGTATGTAAAGTCTGCCATTCCACTTTGCTTTTCTATATTAAGGATAATCCTTTTTAAGAAAAGAACACTTTACTACCTAGTGTTATGGAATATATACACTTGAACCTTTTTATACTGTAAAGATATTACAAGCTATAAACTTTATGCTATCAGACAGGAACAGACTGCTTAAGCAAAGGATGGGGGGGAGTTATTAAACCATAAAAAATAATTTAGAGAGAAATAAAAAGTGATCTGACTTCCATTTGAATAGCAAATAGAGAATGTATACTTGGTAAATAGAGCTAGTAATCCCTTTGAAATATCAGTTCTCTCTTATAGTTAACTAAGGGAAAGAGAGAATAAATAAATATGGGGGCAATGGAAAAGGCAGCTAACATTTATTGAGTGCCTAATTTGTGCCAGGCATTGAATTCAAATATGCATTCTCTCACAAAATCAGTCTGCAACCCATTGAAGTGGTTACTAATGTTAATTTTCTAAGCATGAAGGCCCCAGATTGGTAAAAAAGCAGTTCTTCCTAGAAGGGGATGACTGTTAGCCCAGTTCCCGGCAGCTAGGGTCTGAGTCCTCTATTCTGATCAAGGGATCTAAATGGGGCACAACAGCATCCTATTCCCATTAGTTCCCCATGTTGTTGCTCATTCAGATCTTGGTGTAGGATTAATAAACCCTTGTTTTGATATTAGTAGGTACCATATCTCTTGGGACCCCATGAAATTAGAGAGCCACATACAATTCAGATGCTACAGCATGTCATCGTCTCTCAGCCCCTTTGAGAGACAGGCTTCCTGGGCACTTAGTACCGGAAAAACATTGAAGTGAAATACACATTGTCCTGATCAGGATTTGTTCAAATTCTATGCAGCAATTTTACATGCCCCTGCCACAACCACACATTCTTATTCTCCTTCTCTCTCTCTGTCTCTCTCTCTCTCTCTCTTTCTCACTCTCTCTCTCTCCCCCGGCGCCCCCCACCTCCTCGCACCCTGCCCCTATCTCTCTCTCATACCCACATGCACACAGTTACCCTGGAGAAAGAAAATGTCTGTTTTTTTTCCAAATGAACAAACTTGGGCTATTATTAAATTACTTTCTGTAAGTAAACCAAAGAAAATTGAAGACTTTTAAGCAGAAAATAAATAGCAACTGAAATTATGAAAAAAAAAGTTTTGATTTTTAAAAAGTGATTTTAGTTTTTTTAAGATAGACCTAATATACTAAGCTTAGAGAAAGAAATTTCAGTATAATAAAATACAGAATATAGAAGGTACTGTCTTATACAGAGAAGAGTTGTTTCATTTCTTTTTTTTTTTTTTTTTTTTGAGTTGGAGTCTCGCTCTGTCGCCCAGACTGGAGTGCAGTGGCCGCTCCCGGCCACCGCAGCCTCGACCTGCTGGGCTCCAGCGATCCTTCCGCCTCAGCCTTCCAAGTAGCTGGAACTACAGGCGCACGCTACCACGCCCAGCTAATTTTTGACTTATTGTAGAGATGAGGTCTCGCCCAGTTGCTCAGGCAGGTCTCGAACCCGCGGGCTCAGGCAATCCATTCACCTCAGCCTCCCAAAGTGCTGGGATTACAGGCTGAGCCACCGAGCCCAACTATGTTTCATTTCTTACATACTTTATTTGTAACATTCTCCTCAGCATTTGTAACTGAAATAGGGAGAATATTGTTTGGTTTTGTCCTTTGCCTCTGTCAGTTTGATAGCTTATTTAATTGTAAGAACTATATTAGGATTCTTTTCTATTTCCTTTGCTGGGCTTAGTAATACTGCATCAGAGTGAATAAAATTATTTTTTCACAGATGCTGCATCTCAGTTTAAAAAAATACATTTTAACTTTTTGCCTTTCTGTCTTCTTTTTTTCCCCTGTACCCTCTACAGTTAAACTCCCAAAAAATATAAAAACCACTGTGACAGAAATCAGTAGCCATAGCTTCATAGGGACAAGCTATGATTACAATCTGAGTTTAATTAGGAAAAAAATCGAAAAACACTTGTACTTACGAGGGGAGACTCCCCCCAAAATACAATTTATTTATTCAAAAATTGTGTATTAATTCTTACATGTTTAAACTCCAGTCACCTTCAGATTACTCTCCATTTAATACAGTACAACTATTGAGATGCTTTTTCCATAACTAAAAGCAGTTTTTTAACTCATTAATTTTTATTTTAATTTTGGTGCTTCTGCTGTTTTTTGTTTCACCTATTCCACATCAGCAAAACGTTTCCCTTCAAGAACTTTTTTATCAAAAAAAAAAGGAATCACTGGAGATGAGACCAGGTAACAGGGAAAGTAGGCATGGGGGTCATGCCATTTTGGGTTAAAAACTGTTGAACACTCAGTGCAGTGTAGGCAGGTTGTTCATGGAAATCACCCATCATGAAGTGGACAAACACACTGAAAGAATCTCCCCCCAAAAAAGATTCACTGAAGCTGAATGCAGCGTCTCATAGCAATGCTAAGTGGTATACTAATGCTGATGGGTTCCCAGAACAGTTATCTAGTGGGGAAGCCTGTACTAAAAGGGGCCTGCCCTCCAAAAAATAATTCTGTTTTTGTGGAGGGTCCCCCCTCATACTACTAAATGTTTCCATTTTCACAAGTTACACTGTATTTATCACACACAGAGAGAGAGAGAGAGAGAGAGAGAGAGAGAGAGAGAGAATAAATCAAAGATGAACACTAGCCTCCAGATAAGATCTAGCCAGAAATAAAAATATTATTCTTCTAGAGATACTATCTGTGAATGGGGACCACTGAAAATAGAAGTGCCATTAAGTACAGAAGATATCTCTCTAAGAAAAGAGAGTGCTAATGAATATATTTACATGTATGTGGAGCTCATTTTTATGGAATGGAGTAGTTACCTACTTTTCTGGTGAGAGTAGAAAGTCACAGATACTGGACTTTTTATAAGAGCCTTATATATTCTTCTATTATTCTAATATTATTCATAAACAGTGTCCCTACTTGTTGAATTGCAATTCAGTATTAAGAAATGCTACCCACAAGTCCCCGGGGTGTATCTTTTGAAAGCACAGACTTCTTTGGTGTGTCTTTGGCAAGTGAACGTTTCGTGTGCACTTTGAAACCCATGAAGACTTCCAGAGAGCAACCCTGACCACAGCCCTGTTTTTCTCTGTTAATAGCAGTTTACGAGCCACTTTAGACCACAGCAGCCTTCCCATTTCTACACAGAAAGCCTCGTCCGCACGCTAATTGAACATTTGTCATCAGACTAGTCTTATTTTGAAGCTTTAAAGTGCCTCTCTGCCCAGGGATTAACTGTCTGGAAAAGTGCATTTTAAACATCCTCAGTTCAGGCAATTGAAATTCCATCCTACACCAAAGAGACAAGTTGGCTCCAATGAGTCTCTGATGGACCCCTACAGCTCCCAAGGTCTACCTGGGAAACTCTTTTCAACTTCACTTAAAAGTGCATGTCTGTGTTTGATGTTAGAATTTGCTCCAGAAAGTTGCTCATACTTCTGGTGGGCCCAGCATTGCTTCAGAAGTGACTTCTACTTAAGAATCTGCTGTAAATGTGTCATCAAGCACTGAGAAACACGTGATTTGTTTTTCTTCTTTTCTCTTAGGAAGCTGACAGCTGGGAAATTATAGAAGGGCTGAAAATAGGCCAAACCAATGTCCAGAAACCAGACAAACATGAAGGCTTTATGCTGAAGAAAAGAAAATGGCCCTTAAAAGGCTGGCACAAGGTAACGTTTTTATCATATTCAGTTTCAGATCGTCTGCATAAATAGAGAGGATCTTATTTGCTATCATGGGTGAGAAACTAACAGTACAGATGTGTGTAAAACTAATTTTCAAGGCTTTATTTTAACTGTATGGGTTGCAGTCTATTATACCCACCAGAGTCTGAGATCTGTAAAATATATATGCCAAAAAATGTATGTGATACTTAAAATCTGGTGTATACATATTGTTGTGCAAACAAATCTACATTTTTCACTTAATATGGATATGTTCTCATTAAATATACTTCTAATATGAAATTTTTAAAGGAATGCACGTATCCCATTGGATGGATATATTATATATCCCACCATCATTGAACCAATTCCCTATTGCTGGGTATGTAGGGCATGTCTAATTTTTACTGTTTTGATGAACATCCTTAGACATGAATTTCTATTTAGTTCCATGAGATACAGTCCTAGAATTATTGTTACCAGTGCAAACTAAAATTGGAAAATCGCTGATCCTGGAAGTTTGTTTACTGCCCTTTCAAGTATATAGCATTGCTGGGCAGTTCATTCCTCTCCTCTCTCCCAGTATCCTTTTTCTATCTCCCAGTTTTAATTATAGGAAAAATATTCTTATACAATGTTGCCTTTACCTGAGTAGCAAGAATTCTATGATGCTAGGAGGAGAAAATTGTCTTCCATTTTTAGTTTATCTTATCTTAACTCAGTAGAAGAACAAATTCATCTGCTTTCCACCTCTGCTGGTGGATTTTATCTCAGTGCAGATGGGTTGTATTGGACCAAGTGGCTGGTGGTGGCTGCCCCATGGGCTCAAAGCAGCGAGGTAATGGGTTTCCTTGAGCAAACATATTTTATGGATTTTAAGGAAAAGACTTAAAAATGAACACATGGGAGATGTTGCCCCACTCCCTTGTCTCTGAAGGTAGCACAAAAACAGGCTTCTGGCTAATGTGCCCTCTTTCTTGTCAGAAACTGTCTCCTCTGAAGCCATCTTATTATCCCAGTACCAAGGATCTGTCCCCACTGTTGTTGATCCTTAGATTCTGGCCAACTGGCCATACTCCTCTCGAAGATCTTCTTCCCCTTTTATTCTGACCTTGTCAATCAGCATTTCCTCCAATTGTTGGCCTTGCTCTTCTCTCCCTATGACATGCTACAGGTTAGCTCTGCTGAAATTTTTTGATAGATAGAAATGGAAAAGTAGGAAAAAGAGGCCAAAGAAACAAATTTTGTATGAATTGTTAACTTGAATTTGGCACTCTCCATCTATGTTTCAGCTGTGGTTTGACAGTAACTTTCTAGACCAAGTCTTCAAACATTTTGCTACATAAATAATAGGAGGGTCTCCCTTATACTGTCTTTTTTCCTGACCTCTAATACCAACATTTATTTATTCAAGTGTAAGCCCGTTTGATTGCCCAAATCAGGGGCAATTGATGAATCAAGTATTTTTCAACTGTGGAGATTCTTTATTTTAGTGCTTACCTGTTGTCCCCCAAAACCAGTAAGGAAGAGGTTACAGTGACCTCCTGTGAGTTCTATTCAGAGTGTCCCAAATCTTGACTGCCTGCACTTCAGAAGCTAAGAGGTCTGAATCAGCAAGGAATTTTCTAGCAACAGAAAGACTTTCTATATCTGTAAAGCTACAGGGCACTGGACCCATTGTTTCGCTGGGTCCTGGTTGCTCCTTGTTCTCCTGTGAATTGCCCACGGTAGGGAAATCAATAGAGGAAAGTCCATGAGTATAGAACAAAAATGGCCAAATCCATTCAGACTGGACCAGGAGCATCTGAGAGGAGACAAAATTGCCAAAAACCTCTCTTTTTGTAACACTTGATGTAGTTTGGGAAAAAATTGTAATGCCTTTTCTAATACTAGAAAGCAAGCATTTTGCTAAGTAAAAATGCAAGCATATTATTGAAGCTACTTAAACTTTCCAGATAATTCATTATCCAGTCCACTAGCTTCATATGAGCATTTTCAGGAATTATCCATTGTATCTAGGGGAAATTCAGGACTTTCTCTCCTCAATGAGAACTTTCCTGTAGAATTGTGTAGCATTCCTCCAGAACCACTGTGACCTAAGCCAAGTTATTGTCATTTCTTTCAAAAACACCCACCCCAACATGGTTCATGTAGAAGGTCTTAGCTACAGGTCCTGAGAGGCCCTCCCTGTTAAGAAAGAATATAATTTTTAAAAACTCTATCTCCATCAGATTATGTATAAACGAATCCTGGTAAGTTAACAGCATGGAACTACAGCTCTAAGCTCCTTATTATTTAATATGACTGACCATAGCCAGATGCTCTGAATCAGGATACTTTAAAATGATCAAACATACTGATTGCTAAATTCTTTTTTTTTTTTGAGTTGGAGTCTCACTCTGTTGCCCAGACTGGAGTTCAATGGCCACTCCCAGCCACTACAGCCTCGACCTGCTGGGCTCCGGCTATCCTTCCACCTCAGCCTTCCATGTAGCTGGAACTGCAGGCATGCCCTACCATGCCCAGCTAATTTTTTGATTTATTGTAGAGATGAGGTCTTGCCAAGTTGCCCAGGCAGGTCTCGAACCCACGGGCTCAGGCAATCCACTCACCTTAGCCTCCCAAAGCGCGGGATTACAGGCTGAGCCACTGAGCCTGGCTCTGATTGCTAAATTCTAAACAATGTTAGACCAACACTTGTGAATGTTTTATATAATTGAAAATACAGACAGTAACCAGGGATGTTTGGTTCTTACAGCGTTTTTTTGTCCTGGATAATGGAATGTTAAAGTATTCTAAGGCACCACTTGATGTAAGTAGCACACAGGACATGTTTCAAAGATTGATTTAGGATTCTGCTTGAAGTGAGTAAACACTGTAACTGTACAAGTCTTGTGCCATTAACTACCAGCTTTGTGCATGCCTGTGCCTATAAGATTTCACAAGCTACCAAACCTCTATGTTCCATAGAAGGTGTGTGTATACTCAAAATAGCATAAAATCTCAAACCTAGTGCATGCAGATTTAATTTAACTATTTTGATGCATGTTATTAAAAACAGAGGCTTAAACCTAAAGTGATATACTAGTAAAATCACCATTTCTCTCCTGGAGAAAAAACACACCATGCTTTTTTCTGCTTCTTTCTGTCACCTCTGCTTTCTGTGTGCTTTTTTGAGATTTAGAGCAGTCTTTGTTCCTGTCATGTCCTTTTTAAAATTGTCTTGTGAACTTCATTTCTATTTCATACATTCTTTTATCTTGGGGATCCCAACTTGCTAAAATTATTCCAAATTATTTTTCTTTAATATATAAAGTAGGTGTTTGCATGCAAAACTGGAAAATTCCTCCCTCCTCATTATTGTGGTATAGGGAAAATAACAGAGGGCTCAGGTTTCAATTTTGTCCCCATCACTGCCATTGAATCAGCTATGCACTTTATCAGAAGAGCATCTAGAAGGAAAGCTGTCCACTGCCTGATCTCTGCAGCAGCTGTTTGCCAGCTGATAACTTGGGGATGTTCTAGGTTACAAGTCAAAGATTGGCCACAATTATTTTAACAACCACTAATGATATTCTTTTGGGGGAACATAAGCTGTGCAATCTAGAGCAGGGATCTCCAACCCCTGGGCCACAGACCAGTACTGGGCTGTGTAGTCTGTTTAGAATCAGGCCATACAGCAGGAGGTGAGCACTGTTGAGCAGAGCTCTACCTTCTGTCAGATCAGCAATGACATTAAATTTAAAGAGGAGCATGAACCCTATTGTGAACTGTGCATGCAGGGGATCTGGGTTGCACGCTCCTTATGAGAATCTAATGCCTGATTATCCCCCCTGCTCCTCTCCATGGAAAAATTGTCTTCTACAAAGTCAGTCTCTGATGCCAAAAAAGTTGGGGACCATTGATCTAGAGAATTGGCATCATATTTTATGCCAAAAACAAGAATAAGATAGTCTTACTTATAGAAATTGATATGAAATCACGGCAGCTATCCTCAGCTTAAGAATCTTAACCTCAGAACCTTAACTATTTTTGCTCTTAAAGAGGTGTGGTAATTCACTTCCCATAGATTAGTCAAATATTACCCTGAATTCACTTAAATCCAGTACAGAAACATTAAATCCTATTTCCTTTCAGCCAATTTACTAGTCTCTTGATTTCAGATTCAAAAAGGGAAGGTCCATGGGAGCATAGATGTTGGACTCTCAGTCATGTCAATTAAAAAGAAAGCTCGAAGAATAGACCTCGACACAGAAGAGCACATCTACCATTTGAAGGTGAAATCACTTTACAACAGTTTCTCTGCCATTATCAGGAGAAATCATTTTCCTCCACCAGTGGCAAACAGGAGATTGGTTTCACAGTTACCTTCTCCTCTTGCTCATTGTTTTAGGTGAAATCCCAGGACTGGTTTGATGCATGGGTCTCCAAACTGCGCCATCATCGGTTGTATCGTCAGAATGAAATTGTGAGGTCACCAAGAGATGCTAGTTTTCACATATTTCCTTCAACCTCCACAGCTGAATCCTCCCCAGCTGCAAATGTTTCCGTTGTGGATGGAAAGGTAGGACTTTGGTCTATAAAAATCAGCCTGGAAATCGCTTAGAAAAGTATGCAAATGCATAACCATGTCTCATTTGAGAGCACCAGAAAGAGAAGGTTTGCTTTGTAAGCTACCATTCAGAAGACTATGGTGACAGTTGGCATCAGTGTTAATCACAAGTATAGATTAGATGGAAATGTGGATCACCAAGAAAATTAGTATTTATTTTTCCTTTCTGTGTATGGACTATAACCTAATTTTATTTGACTTTATTAGAACATTAGGAAGCAAACATTTGCTTAATCAGCATCCAGAAATCAGGTGCCTTCCTGGGTGGTAGTTAGAAGACCCCCAAAGTCTTGAAATGAAACTTGCTTTCTTACCTTGAACTGTAACATATACATGACCCAGAGAGAGGCTATTAAATTTCCCCATGAAGTCAATGCAAATGAGCTGGAGAATGTGACGGTAATGTAAGTAGTATCCTAATTGAGTGACCAGCCACTGTGTTAATCATTTGATACTCATTCATCTTTAATCTTTCATATTGCCAAAGTTCAGAGACAGTAAAGAATTTGTCTGGAAGTGGTATAGTCATTAAACAGCTGAGCCAGGATCTGAACCCACATTTCTGTTTCCAAAATCAGTGCCCTTTCCATTATACCAAGTGCCAGATTAAAGGAGGCTGAAGTTGTTCCTTGAACTGAAATGAGTTCACATCTATGTTGATGAAAAGCTAAAGGTGTTTTTGTCTGTTAAGATAACACACAGGAAAACAGCTGTTTCTGCCTTTGATTCAGCAATTAAGTTTTCTAAAACACAGCCACTTTACACTGCCCAACGGCGCTCCTGCGTCACACTTGGCCCCTGAATCTGAGGACAAAGACAGCTGTGAGGAAGCTGGCTGCTGCAGTAAGTTGGGTTCAACAATGTTCCAGTGGAAATGCTGCTTTTCTCTGTTTGCTTACACAGAAATATATGTCATACATAGATAGAATTGTGGGTGCTGCATCTTTGGAAAGCACTGAAAAACCTCATGAGTAACTGCAAGACTTACCAAATCAGATTTAAAATTACTATATAAGGTTTTTATTATTTCAGTAGAAATTACTTATGCAAGTTTTGTTAAATCTCATTAATTATATTAGACAAGGCTCTCAAACCCTGAATTATCCCATTCTGGTTTCAAGCCTTGCCAAGGACTGTTTAATTATCTTTCTTCTAGGAATAGAGTGTTGGGTTAGCCCCAATAACCAACTGGTTCTGACATAAAAGGGAACAAGCCAATGCTTCAAGGGTTAGGAATTTGGGAACTTACAGATGTCCAAGATAGTGCCCAGGTTTCTCTGGGCCTCCTGACTTCTCACTGCAGGGTAAACTGAATCCCAGATTTAGTCTAAATTAGATGAGAAATGCATTCCAAATGGATTTTTAAAATGTTCCAAACAGATCTTCAAAAATTTTAATTCTTTAGTACTTCCAGCTTCTGCCTATATTGACCCAGAGTTTCAATTTTGAAATATATTATTTCCAATAATATGTTATTTAATAAATAACTAAGTATCAAGTTATGAGACTCCTGGATGTTAATTGGTTTGTGGCCCAGAGTGGGTAATAAATAAGTCTAGATTTGCTAAGTATGTGTATCATGTACTTTGTAATGATTGAGAGGAGGCACTATCAGTTGTAATTGAATATTAAAGTCAAATATGAAGTTTTAAAGTTATTTCAATTTCTTGGGAAATAAGTTTCTGCTTTTTTTACTGAGTGCTTCTTGCACTCACCTTAGTATCTACTATTTATTTTATATAAAAATCCCTTTAATATAAAGTCTATAGATAGTGACTTTAATAGAAAACTGTAGATAATAACTTGCCTAGACTGCCTTTTTATGTATCATAATTTTCAACATACACTCAAAGTATTGCAAGGTTGCTTGCTGGTGGTATTTAAGGATCACATGTGGTTGAGCAGACTTTGAGCTAATTCTGAGAGTATGAGACCTTTTGGAAAGGAAGGCCTTAAATTAAGAATACTGCAGTAAGGACACTGTGTCAAATACAACTTACTGAGTAATTAAAAATGATTGGGAATTTGAGTTGGCAGGTCCTTGCGTATACGAGATACAGTGTACTTAAATGTCTCTTTCGTCGAATGATAGTGATAGCAACTTCATGAGAGTGTTGTTATTATTTATGAATTTTGCCTTCACTGAGCACATACCACATTTAGCCGAGAGGTTTCTTCCACATTTTGAGTGTGCCCTTTCTACCTTTCTTTTTTCATATCACTTTGAGGATACATGTATTTTTTAAAAGCCATCAATGTACTGTTTCTGCTTTGTAACCGTATACTATTTCTGTTTTTGTTCATTGTAGATGCAGCCAAACAACTTTCCATGGCAGTCCCCTTTGCCCTGCAGCAATAGCCTCCCTGCCACCTGCACGACTGGCCAGAGTAAAGTGGCTGCCTGGTTACAAGACTCGGAGGAGATGGACAGGTGTGCAGAAGGTTAGTTCTTGCCCAGTGTGGGCTATGAGAATAAGCCAAAACCAAACCAAAGCACTCAAGAGGTGAATTGTGGGTGCTGCATCTTTTACCCTGGCCCATTTGATCACGGCAACCTTTCTCTGCTCTTTTTGTGATATGCCAGATTCTCCTCTGCACCATGACTCAGACATCTTACCTGCCAGTTATCCTGCCCTGACCCTGACTTACAACTGCTTCGACCTTCTCCCCTTGTCTCTTCACCAGTTCTTCTGAACCCTGGGGCCAGTCACATGAAGGCATGACCCCCAAGGAGAGCCCTCTATCCGTGTACCCAGTCTCTCCACTTTGCCTTCGTTGCTAGGTCACTTCTGTAGCTGCCTTCTTTGCTGCTCTGTGCTGCCCACACAACAGGCGTATGCTTCCTGACAACCCAGCAATAAATAGCAGAATTCTAATGTGCTACATCTTATATCCAGTTAGCTGGTAGTGGTGTTCCTTTCTAGATTAGTGATTAAATACTCTGAACCAGTAAGTGATTCCCTCCCTCTGCCATCTCTGAGCCTCTTAATCTCTTTTTATCTCCTCCTTTGTTATCAGCCAGAATATGATGGTCCAAATGGATCCACTGTCCACTTAATCCATTTCCATTCTGTGAGACCGTTTTCGTTTGGCCTTCAGAACTGAGAAAAGAAACGAGAGCAAAGTAGAGAGTATTTAATAAGGCTCAGCTGATGTAATTTTTTAAATGATCTTGAGAAGACACTGGGCCTAATTTTCTAAATTATTTTCTTTTATGAATTTATCATAGAAGTGGATGCTAAATAACTTTTGATGTTCTCACTTAGAAAAATAAAAATTTGGCAGTCTGTGTTCATCCCCAACCAAACAAAACAAAAAAATTTTAATCCTACCAGGGTGTGAACTCAAAATTTGCAACAATTTAATTAGCTCTCTCAGATATCACATCCCAAATTTGATCATTATGTGAAAATATGATTTGAGAGATTTTATGTTCCTAAGTTATGTCTAGCTGAAATTCTATTAAAAGGCTTTCACTTGCATGTATTCAGAAAACACTCAGACTTTAATTTAAAGATACTAACTTCAGGTTGGGGAAGGAAGCCACGCCTCACTTCCTAAACGTGCCGCTTTGGCAGTGATTCGAGACACTGCAGCAGCTCCTCTCATTCCTGCAGCCTTACACACACTGGTGGCATTTAACCTGGCCATCTTCACTGCCGAAAAGATGGAGTCCATCCACTGAGACAATAGCCATTTATCTGACCAAAATGATTAGACATTGGCTTTGGGAGGGATGCAGTCATCTCCCTGTCAGTTTAAAATGCCTCTGTAGCCCATCCCTTGTACCCTCAATCCAGGGTTGGGGGGGATCCTCCTCCTCCCCATCCTGGCTCCTCTACCTGTGTCCTCCATACCACCTTTCTGTTTTCCTTCAAGATTTAACACAATAATCGTCTCCTCCCTTGAGGACACAATCCCAGCTTCACTAATTCCTGCTCCTCACCCACAGACTCCACCTTCTCTCCCATAACTTGACTTTTTCCCTTTTTGTTCTTTGGGGAAAGCATTCTTGGTAGCAGGAGACCATCTGATTTCTGCTTTGTTCTCAGGCCTCATGCTCTGACCTGCCCTGAACATCCTTTAATCAGCCTCTGCACTTATGTCCCGTGAAGTTTTCCTTTTTCTCCAGCTGCTCCTCCTCTGCCTCTTTGGGATTCTCCTCTGGCCAACCTTGGTTGTAGAGATGATCAAGATTCAATCTTCCCCTTTCTGCTTCAATAATAATACTATAATTTATTGAGTGCTTATTATGAGCCAAACACCAAGCCAAGCATATATTTCTGCTTTTATGCAAATCTGCACAATAGTACCAAACAGCGATTATGTGCCACATAATTTCACAGATGGGAAACGGAAGCTCAGAGAGATCAAGTAACTTGTCCTTATTACACAGCAAGTATTTGGCACAGCTGGAGGACTAAACCAGGCCAACTTGATTCTAATAACTATGTTGTATGCTTTAGAGACACCTGGTATGCTCATAATTTCAACTGAAATCCATTTTGATGATGGTAGGAGTTGTGGTGGTCATGATGAAGGTGGCACTGGTAATGATGGAGGTGAGCTGGTGGGAGCGTTAGTGTTTATGGTGGTGGTGGTAGTGACTTTTTTGTTGTTGTTCTTTAAAAATTTATTATCCAAAAGTTTATGTTAATTATTTAATAATTTTTTTGAATTTTGTTAATTTTGTATTTTAAAGATATGGGGCACAATTCAGGATTAGGTATACAAGTGGTCATCGTACAGTTAAAGTTTGGACCTCCCTTTGGTCCCCACTTTGCCTGGTTTGAGATCAGGTACCCTTATGGATGTTGTGTCCCCACTCCCACCCTGGCAGTATCCTGCTACTGCCAATCCCTTTCTTATAGTATTATGGTAAGTGTTCAGGGTCTGCTTATGAGTGACAACATGTGGTACTCTGTTCTTTGTTTCTGTGATAGATCACTGAGTATGATAGACTCTAAATCCATCCAAGTTGCTGCGAAGTCTGTATGTTTGCCCTTCTTAATGGCTGCATGATATTCCATCATGTATATGTACTACATTTAAAAAATCTAGTTCAGTTTCAAGGGGCAGCAGCATGGCTAGTTCCTTGTTTTTGCTATTGTGAATAGTGCTGCAGTAAACATGCATGTGCAGGTATCTTTTTGTAGAATGATTTGAGTTCCTCCGGGTGTATTCCCAGTAGGGGGATTCCTGGGTCATACAGAAGGTCAATTTCTAGTTCTTTTAGAAATTGCCACATTGTTTTCCGTAGAGGTTGAACGAGTTTGCATTCCCACCAGCAATATTGAAGCAGGTGGTAGTGATCGATGATGGTATTAGTAGAGGTGTGGGTGGTGGTAGTAGTGGTAATGGTAATGATGGTGGTAGTGGTGGTAATGGTGATGGTGGTGGTGGAGGTGGAGTTGGTAGGAGTAGTGATGATGATGGTGGTGGTAGAGGTGGTGTTGGTGGTGTTGGTGGTGGTAGTAATGATGGTGGAGGTGGAGGTGATGGTGATGATGATAGTAGAGCTGGTGATGGTGATGGTGGTGGTGGAGGGGATGGTGGTAATGATCGCATTGGGCTGGTGGTATAGGGGGTGGTAGTGATCGTCATGGGAGCTGTAATAGTGATGATGATAGTGAAAGTGGTGGTGATGATAGTGGTAATGATGGTAGCCATGGTGGTAATGGCGATTGCAGTAGGGGTAGTGGCAGCAGCATTGGTATTGGACACTTCCTTTACACTTTAGATGTTTTATGTGCGTTCACTCATTTCTTCCTCAACTCCATTTTATGGCTGAGGAAACTTAGGTACAGAGAAGTTTGCTCATTTGACCAAGTTCACACAGCTAGTAACAATGGAGCTGAGATTCAGACTCAGGCATTTTAGTTCCAGAGAATGTGTCTGGACATTTTCATACTACCATCCTGTCTTCCTAGAAGCGGGCCCAGCTCCTGGACTTCCCTGTTTCTGTCAGTGCTGCTGTCATAACTATCCCACCAGGGTGGTCTGTGACCCTCTTTCCCTGTTCATCCAGCCAATTCCAAGTTCTGTCTATTATTTATTTAAACACCCCCCCCATCTCTCTTCCTCCATCTTCCCTTTCCCTTGAACTCCATTCCTGTTTTTCTGAATCAATTGCAATTTGTCTGGTCTCTGGATAGTCACAAAGCCTCCTAGTCAGGCTTCTCTTACCCTCAGCCTCTTGCTCTGCTGCTTCATCCCTCTCAGAGGTTCATAGGAAATTAGTGTTCTTGAACTTGTTTGCAGGCCCTACGTCAGCACTTAACAAGCATTATTCTGTTGTACTCACCTGCAAGATGTAGGGATTGCTACTATCCCCACTTGGAATATGAGGAAAGTGAATGCATGAGGTTAAGGAATTTGCCCATCATTACCAAGCTGTTCTGAAAGAGAGGTCAGGCCTTTACCACATTTGACTAACCCCAAAGTCAATTCTTTGCCTAGTACCTAATACTCTCTCAAGACTGCTAGCTCTTAAAATAGCTTTTATGCAGAAATCCCTTTAGTGGTTCTCCTTTGGCTCTGGGGCTTAGCCCAGCATTTAGCAACCCTAACCTTCAGCTTTCTGGCCCTGCATACTTTTTCACCCTGTCTTTCTGTAGACCCAACCAAACCTGTTTAACATTTCATGAACATTTGTGCATATTTCCACTTCCCTGACTTCACACAGATTGTTCTTCCCGTCATGCAGTATGCCTTCTCCACCCTTCTCCACCATCCTATTTTGCTGAATCCTTCCTATCAATCTTCCAGGCCCAGAAAAAATGTCATTCTCTCTTTTATATCCACTCTGATGACCTCAGGCCATAGTAACTCTCGAGTCTTTGCAAAACTCCTACAGCACTTTTTTGTGTATACTGGATATTTGTCATAGAGAGTTCCTAATGTTGAAATTGATTGTGTTTCAAAAGTAATAACATTTATGAATTATTTCACTGGTTGTATATTTCACTGGTTACATTTTGAGAGATGTAACATCTTATCAGACCCATAACAGCTTGGATTTGGATTTATGGTTCTAATACTTAAAGCAGTTGACTATTCATTGATCTGGACTTTTCTAAGTTCAGATCTTATGAAGTATATAAGGGAATTGGTGGTTCTCAGAGCGCATTCTATCCCATAGAGATAAAATATTAAATAAGTATACTATATACTATCTTTATGTGCCAATGTATGCCATAATTAAAGATGGGTACATAGTGTTTCAATATGCAGATTATCTGTTGGGTACTTTTGTTTGTTTGTTTATTTTGTTTCATTTTACCAGAATGTAAATTTCATGAATCTTACTTGATTCTTATATTTCCTCTGCTTAGAACTATGTGGGGTACACACTATCCTCCCAATAAATGGTACTTAAATGAAATAATAAATAAGTTATTTTGTATATATCTTAATTTATTTAACTCTTTCACAGTTGGATGGTATGTTTATTTTTGGAACAAGGCAGGACATGAAAAATAAGTAAACTTAGATATTTAAGTTTTTAATCTTTTACTATTATTTAGAAATCTAGGTAATCCTCTCGGCATATTTTTTTCTCAGATTCTAAAATTAGATTTAATCTTAATTGAAATTCCTTTTTCGAAATTTTTTCTTAATGTATTTCTTTTTTGAAGAGCACTTTTATTGTTTTTGGAAAATTTTTGTAATCCTTATATACATCCAGATACTTAGGCAAGCAGTGAAATCCTGTCAAGGGTTTCATCTTTTCCTTATTGTAAAGGGTAGAAATGACAAAGAATGGAGTGACTTGGTCCAAGTTTAGGTTCTAGCAGAGTCCCTGGACAAAGTATAGTCAATGCTCCTTAAAGACCACTTCTGGTTTTCGTAAAACTTTCTCATCTGCCATCTCAGTAAGTAGGCGGGAACGCTAAAATGACTCCCACCATTTGACAGGGAGGAAACAGTAACTGAAAAAATGTAAAGTAAATTGATGTCTCCTCAAATTGCTTCCACCTCTTGACAGGGGAGGAAACGGCAAATGAAAAAATGTAAAGTAGAGTGTTGTCTCCTTACACTTAGTTTTGAGTCCTTTGCCTTGAACTGAATTCATTCACAAAGTTCTTCTGTTTCCATTAGTTAGTAAAAGCATCGATGTTATTTTAATGGTTTTAAGTCTCAATTACAAAGTTCTATGCTACCTACATAGCACCAATTATATCGAATCACAATATTAAGAAATATGACTATAATATTTCCAAGACAGAAAGTTCAAAATGAAATTTTCAGCAGCTGATCACAAAAATAAGAAAAACTACTTAAAAATTTAACAGTGATCTATAGAGGTTTCCTGTTATAGACAGAAGCAGTACACTTGACAAAATTAATCACATACCTGAAAGAGATCATCTCAATATTTAGTATTTGAGTAAGTTATACCAATAACTCAATATTCTTATTTGTATTCAATTTCACATACTAAAGGTCAGTATTTTTTTAAGAGAAATATATTATTATGCATATCTTTAAAAATTCTCTCTTGTTCCAGATACACCAAAAAAATTAAAATAAAACAAAAAATTGTTTCTTCATTCTAAGCGTTAATTCAAACAGAATGAGCTTGATGCCCAGGTGATACTGCTACTGCTGAAACAGGGAACACACTGTGAAAATCTTTGATTTAGTCAGTATAACATCTCTCATAGATTCATTTTAACATTTTGTGTTTTTTTGAGTTGGAGTCTCACTCTTTTGCCCAGACTGGAGTGCAGTGACTGCTCTCGGCCACCGCAGCCTCGACCCGCTGGGCTCCGGCCATCCTTCCACCTCAGCCTTCCACATAGCTGGAACTACAGGCGCGCGCTACCATGCCCAGCTCATTTTTTTTTTTTTAATTACTGTAGAGATGAGATCTTGCCAAGTTGCCCAGGCGGGTCTCGAACCTGCGGGCTTAGACAATCCACTCATCTCAGCCTCCCAAAGCACAGGATTACAGGCTGAGCCACCGAGTCCAGCTATTTTATCATTGTGAATGAGCTAAATTATAAATGTTTAACTGATTTTGTATTCCATCCTATTTTTCTGAACTTGACTAACTCTACCCAAATTCCAGGCAACCACTTTGTAGAACATTTTAGAGGAGCGGGTAGACAGGTGCCTAAGAATAAAACCACGGGACTACTGAAGTTCCCCTGAGTGTGCTTCTCACGTGAGAGTCCATCAGAGCAGGAAAGGGATCACACACTCCTTGATGGGTTGCAGTAATAGCTGTTAATTTTTAAGAATGGGCTTTGAAATAATCTAATAATCAACAGTTTTATGGTTCTAAACCAGAGAAGGGTCTGTTTGGTGTCACTTGCCAGTATCATCATCATATAAAAATGGATATGCCCAAGCATTTTGACCATAACTTGGATTGACCCTTTTTTTTACCATTCCTATTACTCCCTGTCCAATTCTAACATTTTTATTTCTGATTTTTATTAGACCTTGCACACTGCCAGTCAAACCTTGTGGAACTTAGCAAACTCCTGCAAAATTTGGAAATACTTCAGAGAACTCAGTCAGCACCTAACTTTACTGACATGCAGGTAAACTTATTATTGCTGCTGATAAAAGGACTTAGGATATTAATTTATAAGCTACTGAATTGTTCCATAAATATATAAGGTGATATTTAAAGGGAAATAACTTTGATACAGACTAGTTTGGTTTTTGTTTGTTTTGTTTGTTTTTTGAATCAGGATCTTACTCTTGTTTGCGCAGGCTGACGTGCAGTGGCACAATCTTGGCTTACTGCAGCCTTGACCTTCTGGACTCAGGGGATCCTTCTGCCTCAGCCTCCCACGTAGCTGGGACTACAAACATGTGCCACCATGCCCAGCTAATTTATTTTTTTATTTTTTTGTAGAGATGAGGTCTCTCTTTGTTGCCCAAGCTGGTCTCAAACTCTTAGGCTTAAGCAGTCCTCCTGCCTCGGCCTCCCAAAGTGCTGGATTACAGGTGTGAGCAATCATGCCTGGCCCAGACTAGTTTATATCTTAGAGTTATTCTTAATAGTTTTGAATCTTAAGGCCAATCTGTGTTAATTAAGATGACTATTTTTAAATGTTTTACACTTAAATACAAACTAACTAGAAGAAATATATACAGTATCTGAATCACTCTTTTATGTTATTTTTCCATTAGAAATGATAACTTTGAAGATATAATTTAGATGATCTCAGAATTATTATTTTTTATTAGAAAACAATTTTATTTTTTAATATAGAAAACAGTGCTGAAGCTCCCTAATTCTGTTTTTATTTTGTGTATCAGAAAAATACATTTTTAAAGTTATTGTCTCTGCTTTTACTGCCCATTCTGCATCTATATGCCTTTCTATCCTGGCTGATTTGCTTACAAAATCTAACAATGTTCCTTTACTAACTTGCTGTGCTTTCTCTGTCTATACCCATATCCTCTGTGTGAATGTAATAATTACTTTGTTGCTTTTAACTATTTGTGTAATGTAGGCTAACTGTGTAGATATTTCAAAGAAAGACAAGCGGGTCACAAGACGATGGAGAACAAAAAGTGTCAGCAAAGATACAAAAATACAACTGCAGGTACAGATCTTACTTTTCCTTCATTCATATTTTTACATACTTTTAAAGTACTAGTCTTTCTACTTCAATCAGTCCCTGGGAGTTAGATTGAGAGAGTCGCTTAACTGCTTCAAACCCAGTGCTTTTCAAACTCAGTTCCATTATCTAAAATAGCAGGAAATCTGTTTTTGTTTTTGTTTTTTACTCTGGCATAAGTAAAAAGAACCTAAAAGAAAGCTTAAAATTATACAATATGGCTGCAAAGTGGCATTTTCATTCTCAGTTATGACCTTGAAGCCATTAAAATACATTTTAGCAAAAAGTTACCTTAAAAACTAGACTGAAAATCTAATGAGTTATAATGAGCATTTATTTATATATAGTAAATCTTAAAAGAGCCTTTTTTATGTTAGCTTTGTCCAAAGTTTTATCCATCAAGAAAAAGAACAGGGGGTGCAAGAGATTAGAAGTCTACAAACCTGGGTTCTAATCTAATCACTGTGATTTTCTGACAGTATAATTTTTAGCATTTCTGTTAAATTTTATGAACTTCCATTTTTCTCCTGGTTAAAGTGATAGAGTTAATTTAGTGATCTCTGAATTCCTTTTCAACTATAAAATGTTATGATTCTACAAGAATAGAGACTATTTGGTCATCGACCATCACTTCAAAGTCCCAATAACTTATGAAAATTTACTTGAAATTTATTTGAAATAAATTAGTCTTTTGAAATGAGTCATTCTGAAATGACACCCTCTTATGTTATTGCATTGCAATGATACAAAATATGATAAATTCCTAAACCTTTTAAACTAGAATCTCTACTATTCTCATCCTATTTGTATATTATAAATGACCTTGCCCTATACAGTCAAAAATAGACTTTATGATTTGGCTTTTTTATTACACTGTCAACCAATTTATATTCTGACACAAAGGTAGAAATGCTTTTCAAAATTCTTCAATGTCTTCTGAATTATTAACAAAATAATTCTTCTCTAATTCTGACTTTATTAATATGTTGTTTGTATTATGATTCTGAATGTGTAAATAACAAACTGTTGCTTTGCTTGCTAATCTGATATATTTGAAAATAAATTTTCATAAGCACTAAAGGTTCTTTTTTTTATTTAAAATGTCCACATTTTGTGAACACAATTTTTGGTGTTCCTTTGTTTAATACCTTTATGTGTGTTTTCTCTTCTATTCATAAAATTGATACTGTAGGGACAGATGTACCAAGTGATTTCCCAAGAAAATTACATAAAATTGCTTTTGGCAGTTTTATTTGTTTTGAGATTATGTTTGTCTGGTTTCTTTTGTTGTTGTTGTTTTAAGCATGATATCTATGAATCAAAACTATGAAGAAAAAACCATTTTTATATGGCAAAGAATCATTCCTATAGATAAAATAATTGAAGGAAGCCAGCATCATAAAAAACTGTACACTTGTGAATAGATATTATTTCAACCCTGTTTTTATAGATTTTTGTTCATAACTTTTGCTCAATCTGTTAAGAACAGGTTGGTTCTCAGGGAATTATACCACAGTGCCTTGCGACCCGACTGCCACTCGGAGCCCTACCACAGACCCATATCACTCAGTTTTTCTGCAGGACACAGAATGCAGTTGGGACTACATCTCCTAGTGCCAGGCTGTGCTTTTAAATGAGTAGAAAAGTTATGAAGATTTTTTTTGGTGTCATTAAAAGGAAGTGCTCAAAAAGCTGGAAAATATTTTTCATTAATAATACCCCTGCAACATCTTTGGGTGGTTTGTTCATTTTAAGGTTTTTATTTATGATGTTTTGCTTTGTCTTTGTTTTGCCAAAATGGGACAAAATTACCCTTTTAATTCTGGCTTTGTTATTTTTGAGGGAAATTGAAACCATCTCACTTCTATACTCAGAGACAACTTTACCTTTTCAAAATTGGGAAATTTAGTTCCAACACCAAGTAGGAACAAATAGACTTAGCGGTAGCAGTAAGCTATCAATCATTCCAGGAGAAACTTCACCTCCACTTGTTCTAAAACACGAGGTATTGTAGAGGAATGCCACAGAATTTAGTACCATCCCTGGAGTTTTTCTGCTCGCCCAAATCAACAGGTCTTCCAGGAGCCCCTAGGATGCTCATTTTCTATTGCTGGAAAGTTACTCAGACATTCTTCAACATGCACACTTGGCTGAAGAGCCATACGTTCATCCAATATGACTATCATCAGCATGAAAATCATTACCAGAATTTTGCCTAACAAAGGACTTGGCATTTATTTTACTTTAATGGATTAAACAACATGCCACTTTTTCTTCCACCCTAATACTTGGTTTTTTCTCTCCTGTTTTAAATGTTTTTTGTCCTTGGGAATCCTATCTTATGATGTCAACTATTTGTTTTGAGTTCACAATCATCTCACTACTTGAACCACTTTCCAACTTTCCCTGATGACCGTTGTTGTATCCAACCTGACCAGCTCTCAAATTGTGAATTATTTTTTTGTGAGAGTTCATCCATTCCCTCTACTGTTTGAAACTTTTGGTACAATACCCATTTGTGAAGAAACCCAGACTATTCGGTGGTGATGGTTCTTGTGGTCGTGGTGGTGGTGGTGGTGGTTGTTGTTGTTGTTGTTACTGACGCTGTATCACTGAACTTTATATTCAACATCTGTAGTAGTTGTCATTTTGAAACAACTATAAAATAGATCATTTTAAACGTTGACCTCAGGAAAGTAAGAATGAAGAACATTTTATGATGGATGTTTAAAGTGCTTATTTTGCTTAGGTTTGATTTGAATGTGAGTATTAAATTCTGAACCTATATGGTCATATTTCTACTAGAAGCCATTGTATAGTTGGCCCCAGGAATCCATCGTGTAACTCATGAAGTCAACACTTGTCCTAGAAGATTCTGTGGGATTTAGAAAAGAAGCTTGTTGTCTTCCAAACTTGAAACTTTCTGGTTCTAATAAAAATCTTGGTATCATTATGTAGTGAGAACTTGGCTGTGTTTTGATTTGTTTTACTTTATTCTGTTTTTTTTAACTTTATTTTATTTTACTTTTTAAAAATTTTTTTGATTTATTGTAGAGATGAGGTCTCACCAAGTTTCCCAGGCTAGTCTCAAATCCATGGGCTCAGGCAATCTTCTCACCTCAGCCTTCCAAAGTGCTGAGATTACAGGTGTGAACCATCACGCCTGGCCTTGACTGTGTTTTAAATGAGGCAGAGGAAGGCAGGAAGATAATGATTTTAAAGGTTTGCTATAGAAGAAAGAGCTGTTAGATTTCCTATGTTGCTAATGGCATGAAATAAATAATAGATCCCTGGATATTGGGGGGAGGGGGATGAGGAAGAGTAGGTATGTAGTAGCAGATTAAATGATTTGAAGTCATTCCTGTGTAGCTGTCCTAGCCTAGATCTCACAGATGCTCAAATTTTACTAAAGGGTAAAAATAAGTCATTTTTTCTACATTAAATAAAAAGGATTATGTAGAAAATTTTCGTGGAAAACAGATTATGTTTGTGTATATGTATGACAAACACACATATGTATGCAGAAGATTTGTGAAGATGCAAGAGAAATAAGAATAAAATTTGGCAATTTTAAAGAGAATTGGAAATATAAGAATTCATTTAAAATGTCTTTCTGTCATTCCAAAAAGACTAAAGCAGTTCTGCTGTCTTTTCAATCTGGACTGTTAGTTGATTCTAAGAAAGTACCTCTCGTTTAATTGGAAATGAAATTATTGCTCAGAACCTTGAAGAGTTAGGGTTTGTCAGATGGAGGCAAAGTTGATTGGCTAGAAGGAAATATCATTATCTTTTAATCTCATCCACCAAAAAAAATGAACAATGAGGAGAAAAATAAAAGAAAGTTCTGAGATTTTTCTGGTTTATGCATAGGTGCCCATCACTAAATGAAACCTATGTTTTCAGTTTTTCATAGTTAATTTTTGTAGACATTGTCTCCACACACTGAGGAACTTGAAATTTTTGTGTTTTGTTTCCTATTCTATGGGTACTGTCCTCCTTCTTGGAAAATTCTTCAGTGTATAAATCTCAGCACAATTCTTAAAGTGGAGTCCCAGTGAGTGAGTAGGGAATTAAGTAGAGAGTTGAAGAACCCTAGTACCATTCCCTTATTTTTTTCCCCTAGTGAGAAATTATTAAAATACTGCCTGGCTGACAGGAGACTCTCATTACAACCTGTTCGTTTCAGCCTTCACACATCATTTAATCAGTTTTTCCTGAACTTATTTTTCCTTTGCTCCATTTATTGAATGCCTTTATATAACATGACATCACATGAACAAAATAGTACGCCTATTTCTCTTACCTTAAAATTGCAAGCTGTTCAGCTATTCATAACTTTCCATCTCTTTCTGGGGTGGGGGTTATATTCAGCAAATAGACTTAAGGTGGTTGAGCGATCTGCGATGATGAATATTGTTCACATTTCTCATGAATGCCCCTTTAAGCTATTTTCAATGCTAAAATTTAAGAAACGTCAACTGCAGTAAAAAGAAACTCTCCCTCTCCCTTGTCTGATTATCTTTCATCCCCCCACCTCCCACCCTGTCCCTCCCCCTCCTGTGTTTTCTTCCCCTTTCTGTTCTCCCATTCACTGTCAGGAAGGGCCACCTGCGAAGGGCCAGTTCAGCACTACACGGCGCCGGCAGAGGCTAGCAGCAGCAGTGGCTACAACAGTGAGTGGATTTCAATCTCAAGTGGAAGTTTAATAAGACTGAGAACCTGTCTGTGTACAAGGGTGATCCCCCAATCCTGATGGTGCCACCTGTGTGTGATGGCACTACACGTAGCCCACTCATGGCGGCATAGCTTTCGCATGTTCTCTGGCTGTCTGTGCATGGCAGGAGTCAAACACGGGTATTCTTTTTTGGCAATGGAGAACTTTTATATCATCCAGTTCTTTACTTTTGCTATCAGTGTAAGACATGATATAAATCAAGTTTGCAAAACTGAGTACAGCACTCCGTGATGTGGGATTTCCTTAAATGATATTGTTAATTTTGTTGCCTTGCTGATATTGGAACCTTTGCTAACTGATTTCTCTTTTTCTAAGAAAAGTCATGTTACTACAGACATACATTGTGCTTTTTTTTTTTGTGGCAGTGTGACTATTTGAAAAGGATGTGAGAATAAAGAAATGAGAGGGTAAGAAAAGGTGAATTTTGATGTCATCTCTAAATGGCTACCCAAATTACACTTAGCAAGGGAAAATTGTTTTCTGAAAAGAATAGTTACATATAAAAATCAGAAACTGTCATATTGAAATAGAAAAAAAAACCCCAGAGTTAAATGGTGTTTAATCCATATCTAGAGGTTGTTGTTGTTGTTGTTTCTAAAAGAAAATAGAATGGATATAAGGAGAGCAAATTAAGGTGGCAAATGAATAGTGAATTATCCATACAGAACATAAAATAGAATATCTAAACACAAGAACACTTTGCTGGATAAAAGTAAATTGGAATATTTGCTTAATCATGAGATCCTATTAACTTCTAAAAATACAGAGTACTGAGTTCATAACAATCATGAATGTTAATTCTTTGGCTATTAGATAATATTTCCTGAATTAGCAACAGTCTTGCTCTCACTAGACATGGAGTATATTTTAAGACCAGAATTGGTGAAAAATATGAAAAGGTTTTGATTGCATTATAGGAGAGTGGATGCTAGTGTGAGGATTGGTGGCTTTCTACTTTCTTCTTAATGATTAGTAATTGACTCTTGCTTTTTATCTAGGTGTTTAGCTAGACTGTTTGGGAAACCAACTTGCTTTTGATTATAAAATGAACCAGTGACTTGGAATTTATTAGGGAACTGACTCTTAAACTCAGTTTTATGAACATTTGAACAAACAAATTATTAAAATGGCTTTCATGGTCAATGTATATCTTGCTCATGTATTCAAATGCAGATGAATAAAGCCCATGGCACCAATGTGGTAACAGATTCTAACAATAGATAACGTGTATAATCAGTTAAATATTCTTACATGTAATTTTGTGTTTATAAAATTAAGAAATCTAAATGATTATTAGAAAGAAAACAACACCTCAGTATGAAAAGGAAAAGTCAGTCATTTTATGAAGCACCAATGTTTCTTTAAGTAATATACATCTAAGATAACATGCAGGGAAGTGATCATGTTTCTCCTAGTTTTTTTTTTTAATTGCAGATACATACAGCAAATATAATAAAACTGGAATTAATTTGGACAAAACGGGCCTATATTTTAAAAATTGAGCGCAGAAGAGAAAAAGCTTTTAAAGGAAGAAATCATCAGTGCCCACCTCCCATAGTAGCAGTATGACTACATATATAAAAGAAAAATGTAGATGCATGTAATGAGGGAAGCTACTGGCAATATTTAATATTGAGTTGAGGAATAACTAGGAGGAATGGCTACTCTAAGATTGGTAGCTTTGGCTGTATACCAAAATATAGTAACATCTAGCAGGACTACCCTCAGCTGGCTTTTTTGGCCTCTCACCCACATCTCAGTGACCTGATGCTGATGACTCAGTTCCCCTCTTTCTTATAGTGCAGCAATTCCCCTTAATTCCCAGTCCTTTCTCTTTTCAACACTAAAGTTATCTCACACATTTTGAGCCCACCGTATCCTACTAAGTGCCTTTCACCTAGAATCCTTCCAAGTTATTACCAGTCATTTGTTTTTCTTACTCACTCAGCTGACTGGGGTGAGGAACTGAAATTGCTCCCAAAGAAAAGTATTTCTGAGGAGATGTTTCAGAAATATATTCTTGTTGACCCTCAGCACTAGTACTCAAAGTGGCCAACTTGCAACATCAGCCAGACCCAACAGAACAGGAGATTGGGGAAAAGAGAAACGCCAGCCCCTTCTCATGGAAGAACACTGAGAGTCCCAAAGCTACAGTGCAGAATAGCAACAGCAGGAGACCTTTCACACTGGTTCAATAAGTCCTGTACGTTTAGTATCTGTCTTAGACCTACCGTGTGTACTTTCTGTCATGTCTACAGTTGCAGAATGTAAATGCCAGCAGCTCCATTATCAACTGATTTCACTTTTGACATCTCCATGGACAAGTGTTAAAAGTATCTCCTAACATCTCCATTTCAAACTGTGGCTACTGGTACCAGAATATTTCAAGATCAGGCTTCCTCCCTGTCATAGTACTTCAAGGAAGGCTTGGATTTCTTTCCTGAGCAGGGCAGAAACACCCAAATCCAGTCTTGAGGGTTCCTAGGTATAAACGTGGAAACCTTTAGGCAGCTCCCACTTCAACCATCACAGACAGAAATGAGTTACCACTTAGATTTTTGAATACCCAAATTGATGAATAAAAAAGTCAGAATCAGTAAGTCTCCAGGCTGAAGAGATATTCAGTTAGAGTGAGATTAAAATTAACTCTAATTAATTTGTATTCTCAATTTTACTTCATGAATTCCTCAATTAAAATGACCCATTCTACATACTTGCTTTTCAAAAGACGATACCAAAATAAACATTTTTCAGTCAGAAGTATATGAAAATTAGTTCTCAGTTTCCCAGGAAACTGGCTGATTGAGGTTTGAAGGAATCATTCTAAGTCCCTTTCTCTGTGGATAATATACAAAACTACTTTTACTGTTTTAATAGCCAATTTAAGCTTCCATTATGTTCAAAATATAAATCTATAACACATTTTTCTTCTCATCTGACTCTAACACTTAATAAAGAGATAATAATTTATCTCAGGGGCAAGTCTGGGTCCTTACTGGATTCTCTGGATTTTCACTGCATAATGACTGCCAGTGCAACCTCCTCCCCAACCCACTCAAGGTATAGACCCCTAAGCCATGTGAGTTCTTGGAGTGTTGAGAGCACCTCAGTGCAGATAAAACCATTTTCCACGGTCCTCAACACTGTTACCAAGCACCCACATTCCTTTTTCTTAATGCTCATCTAGTTCCAGGATATCAGGAAACTATATCCTTCAATCTGAAAAACTCCCTGGTCTACCTATTTCTTCCACTCACAGTCTCTCCCATGACCTCCTCATCTCCACCGACCTATCCATGAATTCTCTGCTTCCTTCCTACAGGACTATGGGCTGAGAGAGCTCTTTCTAGATGTAGCATCACCACAGTTAATGTCAGAACTTTTTTTTTTTCTATCTTTTTTCTATCTTCAAGCATTCTTCCACATAAATCCTATCCCTTTACAGGTATCCTACAAGGACCTCACTCATTGCTATCATAAAGTTACCTGGACAGGATTCAGCAAATATTTGAACCTCAATACTCTGTTATCTCAAGTGGCTTATTTGCCCTTTCTATGTCTCAGATCTAGAATAACCAGACATTTTGAGCCTGATAAAATCAGCACACTATTAACATCTCCCAGCCCAGTGTAGTCAAGGTACTCACAGAGAATGGGTAGAGTGCTTTGATAATTCCAGATACCAAATGCATTGGATAGCATATATTAGTATGCTTTGCTTACTGCCTTTAGCAGGGAAACTTCATGCTCACTTCCTTCTCCAGCAAGCCTTGGATATCTTTTGAGACAGATAACTCCCTACCAGGGCAATGTTACATCAGAAGGACCCTCTGTCCCAATTACCCTCCAGCTGCAGCTCAGGTCGGATTTTTTTTTTTTTTTTTTTCCTCTTTCCATCTCCTCCATCTGTCCCTCTTTATCCTCGGAGAGGGAGTATCCTTTCGCCTTCCCCCTTTCTCTCACCAAATCTGTTGGGAAGTTTAAGGCAAAAAATAAAAGCAGAAGTGGTTCATATATGTACATTAGACAGGGTATTGGTTCTTCTCCTTCAGCATATTTCCTGTAAGGGGGTATGAATTATCCTTACTACTGTATAAAATTTGACCTATGGTAAAATCTAAGAGTCTGGTTCTTGAACGCAATTGAATGAGCATCTATGCAGTAAAATTTAGGGAGAAACTGCTGGTAATCTGATTTGCAAGAGAAATTGGTATTTTCATTTTCCAGTAATGTTTGGTTGACAGCATTTATAATGCTTGGTAAAACCTTCTTAAAGGGGAAGGAAATGTGCTTTGCCTGCACTCATCACAAGTCTAGCCCATATCCAACCTGGACAGGGAAGTATCTCTAGCTGTTTGGGAAACTCTATAGTAATATGACTTTTTCTTCTTAATGCCTTTCACTATTGGCCTGTTCATAAGCCATGTTTATATATGTAACAGAATTATGTGTAACATACAAAGGTAAAACTATAGTGATGTATGTAATATGTTTCATTTGCTAATATATATGTTGATAAATCAATTCCAAAAATAATAGTAAGTCTCTTTAAGACACTACTGTATTTACAACTAAGCCTGCTTTGTGTTTTAGCTAATGACTGCAGAGCAAGTGAATCTTCCAATATATGCATCTTTTGAATTTTCACATGTTTAGTAAGATCCAGGCTCAGAGAAGTGAACATAAAAAGTCCAGACTTTGTAAGAAAAGGTCAGCTACACCACAGTTCAGACTGTTGTTTTCTGCCAGTCATTTTCTTAGGCACAAGCGTGGGTTCGGAGTTGAAGTTTATCTGGCACTGTATCTTTTTTCCTATCATTCTGTAGTAATTGCTCTCTGTAATGGTGAAACGCTGGTGAGCGCATGGCAGTTCTAAATCAACTATGGGAAATGAGACTCTCTTCCAACCCTGACTACCTGCTAAATAAATAAGTGCTGAGTGTCTCTGAGTGTGTCATCAGAGAGGAATCTATTATTTTGAAGATGAAGAGATCTTTTATATGTAGGAGAAGGTAGAGCAGTGCCCTGTTATTCTTTAATATTTTATGTCTTCCCCTTTCAGGTACCTTTCAGTGCTACCATGTCACCAGTTCGCTTGCATTCCTCCAACCCCAACCTTTGTGCAGATATTGAATTTCAGACTCCTCCTAGCCACCTCACTGACCCTCTGGAGAGTTCAACGGATTATACAAAGCTGCAAGAGGAATTTTGTCTAATTGCACAGAAAGGTAACAACAAATAGGATGTGTCCTTTAAAGAAACTCTCTCCTTTGATGAGAGATTGTCCTTTGTTCTCTTGTCTATGTGGTAATAGTAGAAAGATTAATGGTGTATATAGTGGTTGAAGTTCTATATACAAAGTGCAACAGAATGAGATGTCTGCCTGTTGGAAGAACCACATAACAGGTTTACAGTTTTGACTAAATAAAGAGAATATCATGAAGGGGGTAGACAAAAAGTTTATCCTAAGCAATGCGGCAAGATACTATTATTCAGCATCTTTTTTTCAATGTCTCTTAGTTATCATTTAATACACATTTATTGGTTATCCTTAGCAAGGAAAAAATAGATACTAAGTATTTCTCTTTTTTTATTCAATAGCACTTGTTTATTGTCCTTTACAATTTGTGGGTCAGGAATCCAGGCAGGGCTCAGCTAAGCACCTAAGCTCCAGTGCCACATGTCCTTGACTAAGCTCACTAGTATTCGACCACAGGCTCGACTGGGCTGAAAGACCCAAGGTGGCTTCCCTCCTGTGCCTGGAACATTACCAGGACAGCTGGAAGCTTGCATACCACTGGTCTTGAAGTAGTCACTGGTCAACACTCTTTCACTATTTTCTACCTGTCAGAGCATCATGGGCCGGTTCAGATTTGAGGCGAAGGGAAATCAATGCCCACTGAGTCTCTTTATGTTATATTTTCAGTAAGGCCTGTTGTACAAGTTAAATTATTGTACTTTTGTACAACAGTGTAAATTTACAGCCGGTAACTTCCACTTCAGAGGGCAGGGGATGCACAGGTAGAACGAGACAGCAAATATGTTTATTGAGTACATATAGCACAGCTGCTGAAAAAAGGAAACTGAAAGGCAGCCCCAGGAAAGCTTTGTGTATTTGGTTACAATTCTAAAGCTTTCAGAAAATCCAAGTTTCAACAGAGTTTTAAATCTTCTGTTGAAAAACACATCACAGCCGGGCTCGGTGGCTCAGCCTGTAATCCCGCACTTTTGGGAGGCTGAGGTGAGTGGATTGCCTGAGCCGGAGGGTTGGAGACCCGCCTGGGCAGCGAGACCTCATCTCTACAATAAATCAAAAAATCAGCCGGGCGTGGTAGCGCATGCCTGTAATTCCGGCTACTCCCAGCAGGTCGAGGCTGCGGTGGCCGGAAGTGGCCACTGCACTCCAGTCTGGGCGACCGAGTGAGACTCCAACTCAAAAAAAAAAACAAAAAAGAAAACACATCACATTAACCAAATGAAAGACAAAAAAACACATGATCAGGCCAGTCACAGTGGCTCACATCTGTAATCCTAGCACTTTGGGAGGCTGCAGAAGAAGGATCACTCAAGTCTAGGCGTTCAAGATTACAGTGAGTTATGAGGCCCTGTCTCTATAAAAAAATTTTTTTTTAATTGAGACGTGGTAGCACATGCCTGTAATCCTAGCTACTTGGAGGCAAAGGCAGGAAGATTGCTTGAGCCCAGGAGTTCAAGATTACAGTGAGCTATGATTGTGCCACTGTACTCCAGCCTGGTTCACAGAATGATACTTTGTCTCAAATACACACACACACACACACACACACACACAATCATATCATTTGATGCAGAAGAAGCATTTGACAAAGTTCAACATCCATACTTGATAAAAACTCTTAAAAGTTTAGATATAGAAGGAAAGTTTCTCAACATAAGAAAGACCATTTATGAAAAACCCACAACGAACATCCATAATCAGTGGGGAGAAACTGAAAACTTTTCCTTTAGTATAGGGAAAATGGTGTACTCCTCCCACGTCCATTCATTGTAGTCCTGGAAGTACTCAAGAGCAATTGGACAACAAAAAGAAACAAAAAGTATATAAATCAGAAAGGAAGAAAAAAATTATCTCTATTTACAGATGACATGATCCTATGTCTAGAAAACCCCTAAGGCTCTGCCAAGAAACTGTTAGATCTAATAAGTGAAATTCAGTAAATTTGCAAGATATAAAATTAACATTCAAAATTTCATGGCATTTCTATGCACAAATAACAACCTAACTAAAAAGAAATCAAGATAACAGTCCCATTTATGACAGCATCAAGAAATAAAATACTTAGGAATAAATTTAACCAAGAAGTTGAAACACCTATATACTGAAAACTATAAAACATTGATGAAAGAAATTGAAGAAGACACAAATATATGGAGAGTTATTCCATGCTCCTGGATCAAAAGAATTTATGTTAAAATGTTCATACAACCTAAAGCAATACATAGATTCAGCACAATTTCTATCAAAATCCCAATGGCATTCTTCAATAATAAAGGAAAAACAATCATGCAATTTACATGGAACCAAAAAAGATTTTGATAGCCAAAGGAATTCTGAGGGGAAATAAAGCAAAGTTGAAGGTATCACACTTCCTGATTTAAAATTATTTTACAGAACTATAGTTATCAAAACAGTGTGGTATTGGCATAAAAGCAACAGATAGACCACAGAGCAGAATAGAGAGCCCAGAAATAAATCCAAACATATATGACCAACTAATTTTTGACACAGGCACCAAAAAACACAATGAGGAAAGAATGGTTTCTTCAATAAATGATGCTGGGAAAACCAGATTTCCACATGCAAAAGAATGAAATTGGATCCTTATCTTACACTATACACAAAAATCAGCTCAAAACGGATAAAAGACTTAAATATAAGACCTGAAACCATCAACTCCTTGAAGAAAACATAGGGCAAAAGTTCCTTGACATTGTCTTTGGTGATGAACTTTGTACGTATCACACCAAAAACTCAGTCTGAAAAAGCAAAGATAAATAAATAGAACTACAGAAAAGAAAATAATCAACAAAATAAAAAAGACAACCTACAGATTGGGAAAAAATATTTGCAAACCATATGTCAGATAAGGGGTTAATATCAAGGATGTATAAAGAACTCATACAACTTAGTAACAAGAAACAGGAAAAACCTTTGCTTAAGGTCAGGAGTTTGAGCAACATAGTGAGGCCCTGTCTCTATAAAAAAATTTTTTTTAAATTGAGACATGGTAGCACATGCCTGTAATCCTAGCTACTTGGAGGCAAAGGCAGGAAGATTGCTTGAGCCCAGGAGTTCAAGATTACAGTGAGCTATGATTGTGCCACTGCACTCCAGTCTGTGTGACAGAGAAAGACCTTGCCTGTAAAATAAAATACAATAAAATAAATTTTAAAAAAGAAAATTTAACAACCTGATTTTTAAATGAACAAACGATCTGAATAGATACTTCTCCAAAGATGACATAAAACTGGCCAACAGATACATGAAAATGTGTTCAGCATCACTAATCAGGGAAATGCAAATCAAAACCTCAAGGAATACAACCTCATACCTGTTAGGATGGCCGTTATCTAAAAGACAAGAGGTAACAAGTGTTGCCAAGGATGTGAAGAAAAGGGAACCTTTGTACACTCTTGGTGGCAATGTAGATTGGTGCAGCCATTATGAAAAACAGCATAGAAATTCCTAAGAAATTAAAAATAGATCTAACATCTGATCCATATGATCTAGCAGTTTCTCTTCTGGGTATATATCCAAAGGAAATGAAATCATCACCTCATAAAGATGGTTGTACACCCATGTTCATTGCAGCATTATTCACAATAACTAAGATATGGAAACATCCTAGATACTCATCAGTGGGCCAATGAATAAAGAAATTTTCTATGGAATAACATACAATAGAATAGTATTCAACCTTAAATGAGATCCCACCATTTACAACAACATGGATGGACCTGAAGGACTTTATACTAAGTGAAATAAGCCAGACACACAGAAAGAAAAGTATTGCATGATCTCACCTATATGTGAAATCCTAAAAAAAAGGCAAATATATATAGACAAAATAAAACAGTGGTTATCAGGGTGGGGAGAAGATGTAGGTCAAAGGATATAAAGTAGCAAATATGAAGGAGAAATAAGTGGAAAGATCTGATGTACAACATGAGGACTATAATAGTATGTCATATTCAAGATTTTTAACAAAAGCAAATTATAGCTGTTCTTGCCACAGGAAGAAAAAAATGGGTAACTAAGTGAAATGACAGATATGTTAATTTGCTCTGCTGTGGTCATCATTTTACTAAATATATGTATCTTATATCATAAAATTGTGTACCTTAAATATACACAATAACATTTGTTTTTTTTAAAAGGCTACGTTGACACTGCATCTTTTCAACACACACATACAAATTCCCTGTCTTATGGGGATAAAAGAGAACTCTTCTGTGACTGTTGAGTAAACTCTTTGGAAAGCATTTATTATGTATTTTTAAATGAGTGGAAAGTTTGCTTTTAGAGCTATCAGCAAGGTTAATGCAACCCAGCTATCAAATTATTGCCTTTAAAATAATCTTTGCCTACAGAAATCTATAGACTGAATCCCTTGTGATCCTGCCATTTTTCACCTTTAATTCAGCCACTATTTACTGTTGAAGTTTCCCACTTCTTTTTAAAAAAATGACCTTTCTCAAATAAGGAAATACCTATTTTGGAATACCTATTTTAGAAGACTTTGCATATTCTAGAAACTGTTATTTTAAACATCAGAATTAGAAGTTCAGACTAAAAAAAAAAGTTGAAACTTTTTGAAGCTCAAATTAATGACTGCCTCAGATTTTACTAATGTTAAGTTGTCAGCTATGTAGGAAATTGGGAGATGGGGTATTAGTTTTATTGATGCTTTTAAATTGAAGCACTTTGACATTAAGATACTTCTGGCTGGAAATAATGCAAGTGCTGTTCTTAAGGCCAAATCATTTCCTACAAGCAAGAAAACTAATCAGAATGTCTAGATAGCTGCCTATTTTGTGTTGGCAATACTCATAAAATGCTCTTTTTTGAGCACATGCGTTTGGAAAATAATTTTTTGGTTAGTTCTAAATGATTTATATGAGCCTCATGCTACACAGAGCTGCTCAAGTATTGTCATCAAATATGGCAAGTAAAACTTATTTTCTTTTCCTTCTAGGAATTATAAATTAATTTCTAAATATTGATATTTAGAATTAATGTCGATGTTTTATATGCTGCTTCCATCTGGTGTGAAATACCAAAATTTTCATGCTGACTAATTCCCTTTGCCATATTTACATTGTGTTTAGATATTCTCGTAGATCCTTGTTGTAGCTGATTGTTTAATTAGACTGTAATATAGCCTTTCCAGAAAGTGTCTGCATATGAGTTAAAGTCTTGAGAATTTTATAATTTCATGTTCTTCCTGGACACATCTGTTACTTGTTTCTCACTTTTCTCCCCGCCCAGTGCACTCTCTTTTGAAGTCTGCATTTAACAGCATAGCTATAGAGAAGGAGAAGCTGAAGCAGATGGTTGCTGAGCAAGACCTTGGTAAAGGCCACAACACACAAATGGCGCGGCTCCGACAGTCACTGTCTCAGGTAGAGGATAGCGTGCATTTGCATGTGCATGACACAGCCCCAACCCTGTAAGACATCTGAAAATGGGGGTATGAAGGGAGGCAGTCAGTCATGGGGATGATGCACTCCTCTGAAATTCTTCTAAGACATTGCAATTTCAGTATTAAATTGTGTTACTATACTTTTCTTCCCCCCAAATGTCAAGGTAAGGGTGAAAATAAGCCAAACTTGCTTACAAGCATATCATTATTTTGACTAATTGAACCCTTAATGCCTCTCTAAGGTCATTGATATGATCTACACATCTAAATATGTTCTGGAATATATTCAGCCCAATGGTAAATAGAAAAAAAAATCCACTAGATCTTCCACACTTAATATTTTTCCCACTTATAATACATCTTTATCTGATGAAAATTATCAATTACCATTATCCATTTTTTCCTCTTCTGATGTGCACACTTGGAGTTTTCTTCTTGAAGCTAGACTTTTATGTCCATATATATTATGCAATTGATCTTATTAATACTAGTCAAATCCCTATGTGTGTATATATATACATATATGTATATATCAGATTTGAAATTTCTGATAAAAACCCTTTCTAGCTGTGCTTATGCCTTTTTACACTGAGTGCTTCCTTCAAAGTCATTATTTTCTTTAGTTAGTCTATAAATGCACTTATTTTAATTCCTTTGAGAATTCAATGTTTTTATGTAATTTTATGTGAGAACTCAGTGTTTTTATAAAATATTGTTCACTTCCTGGTGCCTTGGACCAGAGTGAAGGAGCAAGCAAATCCTGGGTAAGTGGTTCTCCATGTGGACCAGATCCTGCTTGAATAATGTCCCTCAGTCCCCCAAAACTAGACTTAAACTGTATCCATGTTTTTATGTCCCTGAACTGTCAGTGTATCTTCAGTGTTGAGATTCTGTCGTGCGGTGCTGTTATCTGGACCACACTTTCTGCATTTACTGAAAACACTGTCAGTTGAGGGGCTAATGCTGCTTGCAGTGCAAAACCAGGGGCCTCCAGAGCATGAGTGACAAAAGCGGCTACTATTGTGCCAGGCTGCAGAGGGCTTTATTCATAAGGACACTTGAATGGTTTTCTCTGGATACTTTCTATGTCATGGATATGTTGAACACTCAGTTGATGTTAACCAGTCTTCCAAATCGTTATTCTGAAAGTATCCTGCATCAGAAAGATCAAAGTAATAGTTGAGCAAACATTTAAATGTCATCTTGTAGCCGGGTTCAGTGGCTCAGTCTGTAATCCCGCGCCTTTGGGAAGCTGAGGTGAGTGAATTGCCTGAGCCCGCGGG